>NW_027009179.1:0-52134 GCF_036934945.1 Oncorhynchus masou masou | reverse complement strand
GGGGGGGTACTGGACCTGGGACGATGTGAGTTACTGGGGGGGAGTACTGGACCTGGGACGATGTGAGTTACTGGGGGGAGGGTACTGGACCTGGGACGATGTGAGTTACTGGGGGGGTACTGGACCTGGGACGATGTGAGTTACTGGGGGGGTACTGGACCTGGGACGATGTGAGTTACTGGGGGGGGGTACTGGACCTGGGACGATGTGAGTTACTGGGGGGTACTGGACCTGGGACGATGTGAGTTACTGGGGGGGGTACTGGACCTGGGACGATGTGAGTTACTGGGGGGGGGTACTGGACCTGGGACGATGTGAGTTACTGGGGGGGTACTGGACCTGGGACGATGTGAGTTACTGGGGGGGTACTGGACCTGGGACGATGTGAGTTACTGGGGGGTACTGGACCTGGGACGATGTGAGTTACTGGGGGGGTACTGGACCTGGGACGATGTGAGTTACTGGGGGGGTACTGGACCTGGGACGATGTGAGTTACTGGGGGGGGGGGGGTACTGGACCTGGGACGATGTGAGTTACTGGGGGGTACTGACCTGGGACGATGTGAGTTACTGAGGGGGGTACTGGACCTGGGACGATGTGAGTTACTGGGGGGGTTACTGGACCTGGGACGATGTGAGTTACTGGGGGGGTACTGGACCTGGGACGATGTGAGTTACTGGGGGGAGTACTGGACCTGGGACGATGTGAGTTACTGGGGGGGGTACTGGACCTGGGACGATGTGAGTTACTGGGGGGAGTACTGGACCTGGGACGATGTGAGTTACTGGGGGGGGTACTGGACCTGGGACGATGTGAGTTACTGGGGGGGTACTGGACCTGGGACGATGTGAGTTACTGGGGGGGTACTGGACCTGGGACGATGTGAGTTACAGGGGGTACTGGACCTGGGACGATGTGAGTTACTGGGGGGGGGTACTGGACCTGGGACGATGTGAGTTACTGGGGGGGGTACTGGACCTGGGACGATGTGAGTTACTGGGGGGGGGGGTACTGGACCTGTGACGATGTGAGTTACTGGGGGGAAGTACTGGACCTGGGACGATGTGAGTTACTGGGGGGGTACTGGACCTGGGACGATGTGAGTTACTGGGGGGGGTACTGGACCTGGGACGATGTGAGTTACTGGGGGGGTACTGGACCTGGGACGATGTGAGTTACTGGGGGGGTACTGGACCTGGGACGATGTGAGTTACTGGGGGGGTACTGGACCTGGGACGATGTGAGTTACTGGGGGGGTACTGGACCTGGGACGATGTGAGTTACTGGGGGGGGTACTGGACCTGGGACGATGTGAGTTACTGGGGGGGGTACTGGACCTGGGACGATGTGAGTTACTGGGGGGGGAGGGTACTGGCCCTGGAGACGATGTGAGTTACTGGGGGGTACTGGCCCTGGGACGATGTGAGTTACTGGGGGGGGGTACTGGACCTGGGACGATGTGAGTTACTGGGGGGGGGGTACTGGACCTGGGACGATGTGGAGTTACTGGGGGGGGTACTGGACCTGGGGCGATGTGAGTTACTGGGGGGGGTACTGGACCTGGAGACGTGTGAGTACTGGGGGGGGTACTGGACCTGGGACGATGTGATTTACTGGGGGGGGTTGCACTGGACCTGGGACGATGTGAGTTACTGGGGGGTTGGACCTGGGACGATGGACCTGGGACGATGTGAGTTACTGGGGGGGGGGGTACTGGACCTGGGACGATGTGAGTTACTGGGGGGGTTACTGGACCTGGGACGATGTGAGTTACTGGGGAGGACCTGGGGCGATGTGACTGGACCTGGGACGATGTGAGTTACTGGGGGGGTACTGGACCTGGGACGAGTTACTGGGGGGGGGTACTGGACCTGGGACGACTGGGGGTACTGGACCTGGGACGTGTTACTGGGGGGGTACTGGACCTGGGACGATGTGAGTTACTGGGGGGTACTGGACCTGGGACGATGTGAGTTACTGGGGGGGACCTGGGGCGATGTGAGTTACTGGACCTGGGGCGATGTGAGTTACTGGGGGGTACTGGACCTGGGACGATGTGAGTTACAGGGGGTACTGGACCTGGGGCGATGTGAGTTACTGGGGGGGGTACTGGACCTGGGACGATGTGAGTTACTGGGGGGGGTACTGGACCTGGGACGATGTGAGTTACTGGGGGGGGGTTACTGGACCTGGGACGATGTGAGTTACTGGGGGGACCTGGGACTGGACCTGGGACGATGTGAGTTACTGGGGGGGTACTGGACCTGGGGGACGATGTGAGTTACTGGGGGGGGACCTGGGGCGATGTGAGTTACTGGGGGGGTACTGGACCTGGGACGATGTGAGGGGTTGGACCTGGGACGATGTGAGTTACTGGACCTGGACCTGGGACGATGTGAGTTACTGGGGGGGGTACTGGACCTGGGACGATGTGAGTTACTGGGGGGTACTGGACCTGGGACGATGTGAGTTACTGGGGGGGTACTGGACCTGGGACGATGTGAGTTACTGGGGGGGGTACTGGACCTGGGACGATGTGAGTTACTGGGGGGACTGGGGCTGGACCGATGGGACGATGGAACTGGAGTTACTGGGGGGTACTGGACCTGGGACGATGTGAGTTACTGGGGGGGGGGTACTGGACCTGGGACGATGTGAGTTACTGGGGGGGGTACTGGACCTGGGGCGATGTGAGTTACTGGGGGGGGGGGTACTGGACCTGGGACCACAGATGGACCTGGGGCGATGTTACTGGGGGGGGTACTGGACCTGGGATGTGAGTTGCGTGGACCTGGGGCCCGATGTTTACTGGGGGGTACTGGACCTGGGGCGATGTGAGTACTGGGGGTACTGGACCTGGGGCGATGTGATTTACTGGACCTGGGACGATGTGAGTTACTGGGGGGGGGGTACTGGACCTGGGACGATGTGAGTTACTGGATGGACCTGGGGCGATGTTTACTGGGGGGGGGGGTACTGGACCTGGGACGATGTGAGTTACTGGGGGGGTGTGATTTACTGGACCTGGGACGATGTGAGTTACTGGGGGGTACTGGACCTGGGACGATGTGAGTTACTGGGGGGTACTGGACCTGGGACGACTGGACCTGGGACGATGTGAGTTACTGGGGGGGGGTACTGGACCTGGGGACGATGTGAGTTACTGGGGGGGGGGTACTGGACCTGGGACGATGTGAGTTACTGGGGGGGGTACTGGACCTGGGACGATGTGAGTTACTGGGGGGTACTGGACCTGGGACGATGTGAGTTACTGGGGGGGGGACCTGGGACTGGACCTGGACCTGGACGATGTGAGTTACTGGGGGGGGACCTGGGACGATGTGAGTTACTGGACCCTGGGACGATGTGAGTTACTGGGGGGGTACTGGACCTGGGACGATGTGATTTACTGGGGGGAGTTACTGGACCTGGGACGATGTGAGTTACTGGGGGGGGGGGTACTGGACCTGGGACGATGTGAGTTACTGGGGGGGGTACTGGACCTGGGACGATGTGAGTTACTGGGGGGGGTACTGGACCTGGGACGATGTGAGTTACTGGGGGGGACCTGGGACGATGTGAGTTACTGGACTGGACCTGGGACGATGTGAGTTACTGGGGGGGGTACTGGACCTGGGACGATGTGAGTTACTGGGGGGGGGTACTGGACCTGGGACGATGTGAGTTACTGGACCTGGGGGTGAGTTACTGGACCTGGGACGATGTGAGTTACTGGGGGGGGGGTACTGGACCTGGGACGATGTGAGTTACTGGGGGGGGGGGTACTGGACCTGGGACGATGTGAGTTACTGGGGGGGGGGTACTGGACCTGGGACGATGTGAGTTACTGGGGGGGTACTGGACCTGGGACGATGTGAGTTACTGGGGGGGTACTGGACCTGGGACGATGTGAGTTACTGGGGGGGACCTGGGACGATGTGAGTTACTGGGGGGGGGTACTGGACCTGGGACGATGTGAGTTACTGGGGGGGGGGTACTGGACCTGGGACGATGTGAGTTACTGGGGGGGGTACTGGACCTGGGACGATGTGAGTTACTGGGGGGGTACTGGACCTGGGACGATGTGAGTTACTGGGGGGGGGGGTACTGGACCTGGGACGATGTGAGTTACTGGGGGGTACTGGACCTGGGACGATGTGAGTTACTGGGGGTACTGGACCTGGGACGATGTGAGTTACTGGACTGGACCTGGGACGATGTGAGTTACTGGGGGGGGGGTACTGGACCTGGGACTGGACTGGACCTGGGACGATGTGAGTTACTGGGGGGGGGTACTGGACCTGGGACGATGTGAGTTACTGGGGGGGGGGTACTGGACCTGGGACGATGTGAGTTACTGGGGGGGGGGTACTGGACCTGGGACGATGTGAGTTACTGGGGGGGTACTGGACCTGGGACGATGTGAGTTACTGGGGGGGGGGGGGTACTGGACCTGGGACGATGTGAGTTACTGGGGGGGTACTGGACCTGGGACGATGTGAGTTACTGGGGGGGACCTGGGGTACTGGACCTGGGACGATGTGAGTTACTGGGGGGGGTACTGGACCTGGGACGATGTGAGTTACTGGGGGGGGGGGGTACTGGACCTGGGACGATGTGAGTTACTGGGGGGGGGTACTGGACCTGGGACGATGTGAGGGACGATTACTGGGGGGGGGTACTGGACCTGGGACGATGTACTGAGTTACTGGGGGGGTACTGGACCTGGGACGATGTGAGTTACTGGGGGGGACCTGGGACGATACTGGACCTGGGACGATGTGAGTTACTGGGGGGGGGGGATGTGAGTTACTGGACCTGGGACGATGTGAGTTACTGGGGGGGTACTGGACCTGGGACGATGTGAGTTACTGGGGGGGGGTACTGGACCTGGGACGATGTGAGTTACTGGGGGGGTACTGGACCTGGGACGATGTGAGTTACTGGGGGGTACTGGACCTGGGACGATGTGAGTTACTGGGGGGGGGTACTGGACCTGGGACGATGTGAGTTACTGGGGGGGGGTACTGGACCTGGGACGATGTGAGTTACTGGGGGGGTACTGGACCTGGGACGATGTGAGTTACTGGGGGGGTACTGGACCTGGGACGATGTGAGTTACTGGGGGGTACTGGACCTGGGGGCGACTGGGGGGGTACTGGACCTGGGACGAGTGAGTTACTGGGGGGGGGTACTGGACCTGGGACGATGTGAGTTACTGGGGGGGGTACTGGACCTGGGACGATGTGAGTTACTGGGGGGGGTACTGGACCTGGGACGATGTGAGTTACTGGGGGGGGTACTGGACCTGGGACGATGTGAGTTACTGGGGGGGTACTGGACCTGGGACGATGTGAGTTACTGGGGGGGGTACTGGACCTGGGACGATGTGAGTTACTGGGGGGGGTACTGGACCTGGGACGATGTGAGTTACTGGGGGGGTTACTGGGGGTACTGGACCTGGGACGATGTGAGTTACTGGGGGGGACCTGGGACGATGGAGTTACCTGGGGGACGATGTGAGTTACTGGGGGGGGGTACTGGACCTGGGACGATGTGAGTTACTGGGGGGGGAGTACTGGACCTGGGACGATGTGAGTTACTGGGGGGTGTGACTGGACCTGGGACGATGTGAGTTACTGGGGGGGGTACTGGACCTGGGACGATGTGAGTTACTGGGGGGGGGGTACTGGACCTGGGACGATGTGAGTTACTGGGGGGGGTACTGGACCTGGGACGATGTGAGTTACTGGGGGGGGGGGGTACTGGACCTGGGACGATGTGAGTTACTGGGGGGTACTGGACCTGGGACGATGTGAGTTACTGGGGGGTACTGGACCTGGGACGATGTGAGTTACTGGGGGGGGGGTACTGGACCTGGGACGATGTGAGTTACTGAAGGTACTGGACCTGGGACGATGTGAGTTACTGGGGGGGGTACTGGACCTGGGACGATGTGAGTTACTGGGGGGTACTGGACCTGGGACGATGTGAGGTACTGGGGGGGGTACTGGACCTGGGACGATGTGAGTTACTGGGGGGGTACTGGACCTGGGACGATGTGAGTTACTGGGGGTACTGGACCTGGGACGATGTGAGTTACTGGGGGGTACTGGACCTGGGACGATGTGAGTTACTGGGGGGGGTACTGGACCTGGGACGATGTGAGTTACTGGGGGGGGGGGGAGTACTGGACCTGGGACGATGTGAGTTACTGGGGGGGGGGGGGTACTGGACCTGGGACGATGTGAGTTACTGGGGGGGGTACTGGACCTGGGACGATGTGAGTTACTGGGGGGACCTGGGACGATACTGGACCTGGGACGATGTGAGTTACTGGGGGGGGGGGTACTGGACCTGGGACGATGTGAGTTACTGGGGGGGGGTACTGGACCTGGGACGATGTGAGTTACTGGGGGGGTACTGGACCTGGGACGATGTGAGTTACTGGGGGGTACTGGACCTGGGACGATGTGAGTTACTGGGGGGGTACTGGACCTGGGACGATGTGAGACTGGGGGGGGTTGGACCTGGGGGGACCTGGAACGATGTGAGTTACTGGGGGGGTACTGGACCTGGGACGATGTGAGTTACTGGGGGGGGTACTGGACCTGGGACGATGTGAGTTACTGGGGGTACTGGACCTGGGACGATGTGAGTTACTGGGGGGGGTACTGGACCTGGGACGATGTGAGTTACTGGGGGGGGTACTGGACCTGGGACGATGTGAGTTACTGGGGGGAGGGGGGTACTGGACCTGGGACGATGTGAGTTACTGGGGGGGGGGGGTACTGGACCTGGGACGATGTGAGTTACTGGGGGGTACTGGACCTGGGGCGATGTGAGTTACTGGGGGGGGGTACTGGACCTGTGAGTTACTGGGGGGCACTGGACCTGGGACGATGTGAGTTACTGGGGGGGGTACTGGACCTGGGACGATGTGAGTTACTGGGGGGTACTGGACCTGGGACGATGTGAGTTACTGGGGGGGTACTGGACCTGGGACGATGTGAGTTACTGGGGGGGTACTGGACCTGGGACGATGTGAGTTACTGGGGGGGGGTACTGGACCTGGGACGATGTGAGTTACTGGGGGGGTACTGGACCTGGGACGATGTGAGTTACTGGGGGGGGGGTACTGGACCTGGGACGATGTGAGTTACTGGGGGGGGTACTGGACCTGGGACGATGTGAGTTACTGGGGGGGTACTGGACCTGGGACGATGTGAGTTACTGGGGGGTACTGGACCTGGGGTGTGAGTTACTGGGGGGTACTGGACCTGGGACGATGTGAGTTACTGGGGGGGGTACTGGACCTGGGGCGATGTGAGTTACTGGGGGGGACCTGGGACGATACTGGACCTGGGACGATGTGAGTTACTGGGGGGGGTACTGGACCTGGGACGATGTGAGTTACTGGGGGGGGGGTACTGGACCTGGGACGATGTGAGTTACTGGGGGGGGGGTACTGGACCTGGGACGATGTGAGTTACTGGGGGGTACTGGACCTGGGACGATGTGACTGGGGGGGGGGGTTGGACCTGGGGATGTGAGTTACTGAGGTACTGGACCTGGGACGATGTGAGTTACTGGGGGGGGGGTACTGGACCTGGGACGATGTGAGTTACTGGGGGGGTACTGGACCTGGGACGATGGACCTGGACCTGGGACGATGTGAGTTACTGGGGGGGGACCTGGGGCGATGTGACTGGACCCTGGGACGATGTGAGTTAGTTACTGGGGGGGGGTACTGGACCTGGGACGATGTGAGTTACTGGGGGGTACTGGACCTGGGACGATGTGAGTTACTGGGGGGGGTGGACCTGAGTTTACTGGGGGGGGTACTGGACCTGGGACTGGACCTGGACCTGGGACGATGTGAGTTACTGGGGGGGGGGGCACTGGACCTGGGACGATGTGAGTTACTGGGGGGGGTACTGGACCTGGGACGATGTGAGTTACTGGGGGGGTACTGGACCTGGGACGATGTGAGTTACTGGGGAGAAGTACTGGACCTGGGACGATGTGAGTTACTGGGGGGGGGGGTGGACTGGACCTGGGACGATGTGAGTTACTGGGGGGTACTGGACCTGGGACGATGTGAGTTACTGGGGGGGGACCTGGGACTGGACCTGGGACGATGTGAGTTACTGGACCTGGGGCGATGTGAGTTACTGGACTGGACTGGGACGATGTGAGTTACTGGGGGTTGGACCTGGGACGATGTGAGTTACTGGGGGGTACTGGACCTGGGACGATGTGAGTTACTGGGGGGGGTACTGGACCTGGGACGATGTGAGTTACTGGGGGGGGGGGTACTGGACCTGGGACGATGTGAGTTACTGGGGGGGTACTGGACCTGGGACGATGTGAGTTACTGGGGGGGGTACTGGACCTGGGACGATGTGAGTTACTGGGGGTACTGGACCTGGGACGATGTGAGTTACTGGGGGGGGTACTGGACCTGGGACGATGTGAGTTACTGGGGGGGGGTACTGGACCTGGGACGATGTGAGTTACTGGGGGGGTACTGGACCTGGGACGATGTGAGTTACTGGGGGGGGCACTGGACCTGGGACGATGTGAGTTACTGGGGGGGTACTGGACCTGGGACGATGTGAGTTACTGGGGGGGGGGGGGTACTGGACCTGGGACGATGTGAGTTACTGGGGGGGGGGGGGGGGGGTACTGGACCTGGGACGATGTGAGTTACTGGGGGGGGTACTGGACCTGGGACGATGTGAGTTACTGGGGGATGTGAGTACTGGACCTGGGACGATGTGAGTTACTGGGGGGGGACCTGGGACGATGTGAGTTACTGGACTGGACCTGGGACGATGTGAGTTACTGGGGGGGGTACTGGACCTGGGACGATGTGAGTTACTGGGGGGGTACTGGACCTGGGGCGATGTGAGTTACTGGGGGGGTACTGGACCTGGGACGATGTGAGTTACTGGGGGGGGGGTACTGGACCTGGGACGATGTGAGTTACTGGGGGGGGGGGTACTGGACCTGGGACGATGTGAGTTACTGGGGGGGGTACTGGACCTGGGACGATGTGAGTTACTGGGGGGGGGTACTGGACCTGGGACGATGTGAGTTACTGGGGGGGGGTACTGGACCTGGGACGATGTGAGTTACTGGGGGGGTACTGGACCTGGGACGATGTGAGTTACTGGGGGGGGGTACTGGACCTGGGACGATGTGAGTTACTGGGGGGGTACTGGACCTGGGACGATGTGAGTTACTGGGGGGGTACTGGACCTGGGACGATGTGAGTTACTGGGGGGGGGTACTGGACCTGGGACGATGTGAGTTACTGGGGGGGGGTACTGGACCTGGGACGATGTGAGTTACTGGGGGGGGTACTGGACCTGGGACGATGTGAGTTACTGGGGGGGGTACTGGACCTGGGACGATGTGAGTTACTGGGGGGGGTACTGGACCTGGGACGATGTGAGTTACTGGGGGGGGTACTGGACCTGGGACGATGTGAGTTACTGGGGGGGGGGTACTGGACCTGGGACGATGTGAGTTACTGGGGGGGTACTGGACCTGGGACGATGTGAGTTACTGGGGACCTGGGACGATGTGACTGGACCTGGGACGATGTGAGTTACTGGGGGTGGGTACTGGACCTGGGACGATGGTAGTTACTGGACCTGGGACGATGTGAGTTACTGGGGGGGGGTACTGGACCTGGGACGATGTGAGTTACTGGGGGGGTACTGGACCTGGGACGATGTGAGTTACTGGGGGGGTACTGGACCTGGGACGATGTGAGTTACTGGGGGGGGTACTGGACCTGGGACGATGTGAGTTACTGGGGGGGGGGTACTGGACCTGGGACGATGTGAGTTACTGGGGGGGGGGTACTGGACCTGGGACGATGTGAGTTACTGGGGGGGGGTACTGGACCTGGGACGATGTGAGTTACTGGGGGGGGGTACTGGACCTGGGACGATGTGACTGGGGGTACTGGACCTGGGACGATGTGAGTTACTGGGGGGGGGTACTGGACCTGGGACGATGTGAGTTACTGGGGGGGTACTGGACCTGGGACGATGTGAGTACTGGACCTGGGGGGAGTTACTGGGGGGGGGTACCCTGGGACGATGTGAGTTACTGGGGGGTACTGGACCTGGGACGATGTGAGTTACTGGGGGGTACTGGACCTGGGACTGGACCTGGACCTGGGACGATGTGAGTTACTGGGGGGGGGGGTACTGGACCTGGGGACGATGTGAGTTACTGGGGGGGTACTGGACCTGGGACGATGTGAGTTACTGGGGGGGGGTACTGGACCTGGGACGATGTGAGTTACTGGGGAGGGGGGTACTGGACCTGGGACGATGTGAGTTACTGGGGGGGGACCTGGGGACGATACTGGACCTGGGACGATGTGAGTTACTGGGGGGGGTACTGGACCTGGGACGATGTGAGTTACTGGGGGGGGTACTGGACCTGGGACGATGTGAGTTACTGGGGGGGGGTACTGGACCTGGGACGATGTGAGTTACTGGGGGGGGGACCTGGGACTGGACCTGGACCTGGGACGATGTGAGTTACTGGGGGGGGGTACTGGACCTGGGACGATGTGAGTTACTGGGGGGGGGGTACTGGACCTGGGACGATGTGAGTTACTGGGGGGGGTACTGGACCTGGGACGATGTGAGTTACTGGGGGGGGTACTGGACCTGGGACGATGTGAGTTACTGGGGGGTGGGACTGGACCTGGGACGATGTGAGTTTACTGGGGGGGGGTACTGGACCTGGGACGATGTGAGTTACTGGGGGGGGGACCTGGGACTGGACCCTGGGACGATGTGAGTTACTGGGGGGGGGGGTACTGGACCTGGGACGATGTGAGTTACTGGGGGGGGGGGGGTACTGGACCTGGGACGATGTGAGTTACTGGGGGGGTACTGGACCTGGGACGATGTGAGTTACTGGGGGGGACGATGTGACTGGACCCTGGGACGATGTGAGTTACTGGGGGGGGACCTGGGTACTGGAGTTACCTGGGGGACGATGTGAGTTACTGGGGGGGGTACTGGACCTGGGACGATGTGAGTTACTGGGGGGGTACTGGACCTGGGACGATGTGAGTTACTGGGGGGGGGGTACTGGACCTGGGACGATGTGAGTTACTGGGGGGGGGTACTGGACCTGGGACGATGTGAGTTACTGGGGGGGGGTACTGGACCTGGGACGATGTGAGTTACTGGGGGGGGTACTGGACCTGGGACGTGATGTGAGTTAGTTACTGGGGGGGGGTACTGGACCTGGGACGATGTGAGTTACTGGGGGGGGGGACGTACTGGACCTGGGACGATGTGAGTTACTGGGGGGGGGTACTGGACCTGGGACGATGTGAGTTACTGGGGGGGGGGGGGTACTGGACCTGGGACGATGTGAGTTACTGGGGGGGTACTGGACCTGGGACGATGTGAGTTACTGGGGGGGGGTACTGGACCTGGGACGATGTGAGTTACTGGGGGGGGGTACTGGACCTGGGACGATGTGAGTTACTGGGGGGGGGGGTACTGGACCTGGGACGATGTGAGTTACTGGGGGGGGGGTACTGGACCTGGGACGATGTGAGTTACTGGGGGGGGGGTACTGGACCTGGGACGATGTGAGTTACTGGGGGGGGGTACTGGACCTGGGACGATGTGAGTTACTGGGGGGTACTGGACCTGGGACGATGTGAGTTACTGGGGGGGTACTGGACCTGGGACGATGTGAGTTACTGGGGGTACTGGACCTGGGACGATGTGAGTTACTGGGGGGGGTACTGGACCTGGGACGATGTGAGTTACTGGGGGGGGGGGTACTGGACCTGGGACGATGTGAGTTACTGGGGGGGGGTACTGGACCTGGGACGATGTGAGTTACTGGGGGGGGTACCCTGGGACGATGTGAGTTACTGGGGGGGGACCTGGGACTGGACCTGGGACGATGTGAGTTACTGGGGGTGGGACTGGACCTGGGACGATGTGAGTTACTGGGGGGGGGTACTGGACCTGGGACGATGTGAGTTACTGGGGGGGGGTACTGGACCTGGGACGATGTGAGTTACTGGGGGGGGGTACTGGACCTGGGACGATGTGAGTTACTGGGGATGGGGGGGTACTGGACCTGGGACGAT
Organism: Oncorhynchus masou masou; assembly: GCF_036934945.1. Lineage (NCBI taxonomy): Eukaryota > Metazoa > Chordata > Actinopteri > Salmoniformes > Salmonidae > Oncorhynchus > Oncorhynchus masou. Next base: position 39,982 of record NW_027009179.1, on the reverse strand, counting down.
GTGAGTTACTGGGGGGGGGGTACTGGACCTGGGACGATGTGAGTTACTGGGGGGGGGGTACTGGACCTGGGACGATGTGAGTTACTGGGGGGGGGACCTGGGACTGGACCTGGGGGACGATGTGAGTTACTGGGGGGGGGTACTGGACCTGGGACGATGTGAGTTACTGGGGGGGTACTGGACCTGGGACGATGTGAGTTACTGGGGGGGTGGGACTGGACCTGGACCTGGGACGATGTGAGTTACTGGGGGGGTACTGGACCTGGGACGATGTGAGTTACTGGGGGGGGTACTGGACCTGGGACGATGTGAGTTACTGGGGGGGTACTGGACCTGGGACGATGTGAGTTACTGGGGGGGGACCTACTGGACCTGGGACGATGTGAGTTACTGGGGGGGGGGGTACTGGACCTGGGACGATGTGAGTTACTGGGGGGGGGGGGGTACTGGACCTGGGACGATGTGAGTTACTGGGGGGGGGTACTGGACCTGGGACGATGTGAGTTACTGGGGGGGTGAGGGGGGTACTGGACCTGGGACGATGTGAGTTACTGGGGGGGGGGGGTACTGGACCTGGGACGATGTGAGTTACTGGGGGGTACTGGACCTGGGACGATGTGAGTTACTGGGGGGGGTACTGGACCTGGGACGATGTGAGTTACTGGGGGGACCTGGGGACTGGACCTGGGACGATGTGAGTTACTGGGGGGGGACCTGGGACGATGTGAGTTACTGGGGGGGGGGTACTGGACCTGGGACGATGTGAGTTACTGGGGAGGGGGGGGGGTACTGGACCTGGGACGATGTGAGTTACTGGGGGGGTACTGGACCTGGGACGATGTGAGTTACTGGGGGGGGGTACTGGACCTGGGACGATGTGAGTTACTGGGGGGGGGGGTACTGGACCTGGGACGATGTGAGTTACTGGGGGGGGGTACTGGACCTGGGACGATGTGAGTTACTGGGGGGGGGTACTGGACCTGGGACGATGTGAGTTACTGGGGGGGGGTACTGGACCTGGGACGATGTGAGTTACTGGGGGGTACTGGACCTGGGACGATGTGAGTTACTGGGGGGGGGGGGGTACTGGACCTGGGACGATGTGAGTTACTGGGGGGGGGGGGTACTGGACCTGGGACGATGTGAGTTACTGGGGGGGGGGGTACTGGACCTGGGACGATGTGAGTTACTGGGGGGGGGGGGTACTGGACCTGGGACGATGTGAGTTACTGGGGGGGTACTGGACCTGGGACGATGTGAGTTACTGGGGGGGGGGTACTGGACCTGGGACGATGTGAGTTACTGGGGGGGTACTGGACCTGGGACGATGTGAGTTACTGGGGGGGTACTGGACCTGGGACGATGTGAGTTACTGGGGGGGTACTGGACCTGGGACGATGTGAGTTACTGGGGGTACTGGACCTGGGACGATGTGAGTTACTGGGGGGGGTACTGGACCTGGGACGATGTGAGTTACTGGGGGGGGGGTACTGGACCTGGGACGATGTGAGTTACTGGGGGGGGACCTACTGGACCTGGGACGATGTGAGTTACTGGGGGGGGGTACTGGACCTGGGACGATGTGAGTTACTGGGGGGGGGGTACTGGACCTGGGACGATGTGAGTTACTGGGGGGTACTGGACCTGGGACGATGTGAGTTACTGGGGGGGGGGTACTGGACCTGGGACGATGTGAGTTACTGGGGGGGTACTGGACCTGGGACGATGTGAGTTACTGGGGGGGGGGTACTGGACCTGGGACGATGTGAGTTACTGGGGGGGTACTGGACCTGGGACGATGTGAGTTACTGGGGGGGGACGATGTGACTGGACTGGACCTGGGACGATGTGAGTTACTGGGGGGTACTGGACCTGGGACGATGTGAGTTACTGGGGGACCTGGGTACTGGACCTGGGACGATGTGAGTTACTGGGGGGGGGTACTGGACCTGGGACGATGTGAGTTACTGGGGGGGGTACTGGACCTGGGACGATGTGAGTTACTGGGGGGGTACTGGACCTGGGACGATGTGAGTTACTGGGGGGGGGTACTGGACCTGGGACGATGTGAGTTACTGGGGGGGTACTGGACCTGGGACGATGTGAGTTACTGGGGGGGGGGGTACTGGACCTGGGACGATGTGAGTTACTGGGGGGTACTGGACCTGGGACGATGTGAGTTACTGGGGGGTACTGGACCTGGGACGATGTGAGTTACTGGGGGGGGTACTGGACCTGGGACGATGTGAGTTACTGGGGGGGGGGGGTACTGGACCTGGGACGATGTGAGTTACTGGGGGGGGGGGGGGGTACTGGACCTGGGACGATGTGAGTTACTGGGGGGTACTGGACCTGGGACGATGTGAGTTACTGGGGGGGTACTGGACCTGGGACGATGTGAGTTACTGGGGGGTACTGGACCTGGGACGATGTGAGTTACTGGGGGGGTACTGGACCTGGGACGATGTGAGTTACTGGGGGTGGGGGGACGATGTACTGGACCTGGGACGATGTGAGTTACTGGGGGGTACTGGACCTGGGACGATGTGAGTTACTGGGGGGGGGTACTGGACCTGGGACGATGTGAGTTACTGGGGGGGGGTACTGGACCTGGGACGATGTGGTTGGACCTGGGGGGGTACTGGACCCTGGGACGATGTGAGTTACTGGGGGGTACTGGACCTGGGACGATGTGAGTTACTGGGGGGGGTACTGGACCTGGGACGATGTGAGTTACTGGGGGGGTACTGGACCTGGGACGATGTGAGTTACTGGGGGGGTACTGGACCTGGGACGATGTGAGTTACTGGGGGGGTACTGGACCTGGGACGATGTGAGTTACTGGGGGGGGGGACCGGGAGTACTGGACCTGGACCTGGGACGATGTGAGTTACTGGGGGGGTACTGGACCTGGGACGATGTGAGTTACTGGGGGGGGGGGTACTGGACCTGGGACGATGTGAGTTACTGGGGGGGTACTGGACCTGGGACGATGTGAGTTACTGGGGGGTACTGGACCTGGGACGATGTGAGTTACTGGGGGTACTGGACCTGGGACGATGTGAGTTACTGGGGGGGGTACTGGACCTGGGACGATGTGAGTTACTGGGGGGGGTACTGGACCTGGGACGATGTGAGTTACTGGGGACCTGGGACGATGTGAGTTACTGGGGGGGTACTGGACCTGGGACGATGTGAGTTACTGGGGGGGGGTACTGGACCTGGGACGATGTGAGTTACTGGGGGGGGGGTACTGGACCTGGGACGATGTGAGTTACTGGGGGGGGTACTGGACCTGGGACGATGTGAGTTACTGGGGGGGGGTACTGGACCTGGGACGATGTGAGTTACTGGGGGGGTACTGGACCTGGGACGATGTGAGTTACTGGGGGGGTACTGGACCTGGGACGATGTGAGTTACTGGGGGGGGGGGGGGTACTGGACCTGGGACGATGTGAGTTACTGGGGGGGGCTGGACCTGGGACGATGTGAGTTACTGGGGGGGGGTACTGGACCTGGGACGATGTGAGTTACTGGGGGGTACTGGACCTGGGACGATGTGAGTTACTGGGGGGGGTACTGGACCTGGGACGATGTGAGTTACTGGGGGGGGGGGGTACTGGACCTGGGACGATGTGAGTGTGAGTTACCTGGGGGGGGAGTTACTGGACCTGGGACGATGTGAGTTACTGGGGGGGGGGTACTGGACCTGGGACGATGTGAGTTACTGGGGGGGTACTGGACCTGGGACGATGTGAGTTACTGGGGGGGGGGTACTGGACCTGGGACGATGTGAGTTACTGTTACTGGGGGGGGGGTACTGGACCTGGGACGATGTGAGTTACTGGGGGGGTACTGGACCTGGGACGATGTGAGTTACTGGGGGGTACTGGACCTGGGACGATGTGAGTTACTGGGGGGGGGGGTACTGGACCTGGGACGATGTGAGTTACTGGGGGGGGTACTGGACCTGGGACGATGTGAGTTACTGGGGGGGGGGTACTGGACCTGGGACGATGTGAGTTACTGGGGGGGTACTGGACCTGGGACGATGTGAGTTACTGGGGGGGGGGTACTGGACCTGGGACGATGTGAGTTACTGGGGGGGGTACTGGACCTGGGACGATGTGAGTTACTGGGGGGGGGGGGGGTACTGGACCTGGGACGATGTGAGTTACTGGGGGGGTACTGGACCTGGGACGATGTGAGTTACTGGGGGGGGGTACTGGACCTGGGACGATGTGAGTTACTGGGGGGTACTGGACCTGGGACGATGTGAGTTACTGGGGGTACTGGGGGACGATGGAGTACTGGACCTGGGACGATGTGAGTTACTGGGGGGGTACTGGACCTGGGACGATGTGAGTTACTGGGGGGGGTACTGGACCTGGGACGATGTGAGTTACTGGGGGGGGGGTACTGGACCTGGGACGATGTGAGTTACTGGGGGGGGGGTACTGGACCTGGGACGATGTGGGGGGGGGGTACTGGACCTGGGACGATGTGAGTTACTGGGGGGGGACCTACTGGACCTGGGACGATGTGAGTTACTGGGGGGGGGGGTACTGGACCTGGGACGATGTGAGTTACTGGGGGGGGTACTGGACCTGGGACGATGTGAGTTACTGGGGGGGGGGGACGATGTGAGTTACTGGGGGGGGTACTGGACCTGGGACGATGTGAGTTACTGGGGGGGGGTACTGGACCTGGGACGATGTGAGTTACTGGGGGGGGGTACTGGACCTGGGACGATGTGAGTTACTGGGGGGGGTACTGGACCTGGGACGATGTGAGTTACTGGGGGGGTACTGGACCTGGGACGATGTGAGTTACTGGGGGGGGTACTGGACCTGGGACGATGTGAGTTACTGGGGGGGGGTACTGGACCTGGGACGATGTGAGTTACTGGGGGGGTACTGGACCTGGGACGATGTGAGTTACTGGGGGGGGGGTACTGGACCTGGGACGATGTGAGTTACTGGGGGGGTACTGGACCTGGGACGATGTGAGTTACTGGGGGGGGGGGGGGACCTGGGACGATGTGAGTTACTGGGGGGGACTGGGGGGGGGTACTGGACCTGGGACGATGTGAGTTACTGGGGGGGGGTACTGGACCTGGGACGATGTGAGTTACTGGGGGGGTACTGGACCTGGGACGATGTGAGTTACTGGGGGGGGGGTACTGGACCTGGGACGATGTGAGTTACTGGGGGGGGTACTGGACCTGGGACGATGTGAGTTACTGGGGGGGGGGTACTGGACCTGGGACGATGTGAGTTACTGGGGGGGGTACTGGACCTGGGACGATGTGAGTTACTGGGGGGTACTGGACCTGGGACGATGTGAGTTACTGGGGGGGGGTACTGGACCTGGGACGATGTGAGTTACTGGGGGGGTACTGGACCTGGGACGATGTGAGTTACTGGGGGGGACTGGACCTGGGACGATGTGAGTTACTGGGGGGGGTACCCTGGGACGATGTGAGTTACTGGGGGGGGGGCACTGGACCTGGGACGATGTGAGTTACTGGGGGGGGGGGTACTGGACCTGGGACGATGTGAGTTACTGGGGGGGGGGTACTGGACCTGGGACGATTGAGTTACTGGGGGGGGGGACCTGGGACGATGTGAGTTACTGGGGGGGTACTGGACCTCGATGTGAGTTACTGGGGGGGGGGGGTACTGGACCTGGGACGATGTGAGTTACTGGGGGGGGGGACGATGTGACCTGGACCTGGGACGATGTGAGTTACTGGGGGGGGGACGATCCCTGGGACGATGTGAGTTACTGGGGGGGGGTACTGGACCTGGGACGATGTGAGTTACTGGGGGGGGGGTACTGGACCTGGGACGATGTGAGTTACTGGGGGGGGGGACTGGACCTGGGACGATGTGAGTTACTGGGGGGGGGTACTGGACCTGGGACGATGTGAGTTACTGGGGGGGGGGGTACCTGGGACGATGTGAGTTACTGGGGGGGGGGGGTACTGGACCTGGGACGATGTGAGTTACTTGGACCTGGGAAATGTGAGTTACTGGGGGGGGGGGTACTGGACTTCTTGTGAGTTACTGGGGAGGTACTGGACCTTCTGTCCCCCTCTCTACTCCCCTCTTCTCTCCCCCTCTTACTGGGGGGGTCTTCTTCTCTCCTGGGACTCCTGTGAGTTACTGGGGGGGGGACTGGACCCCTCTTCTTCTCTCCTGGGACTCTTCTTCTCTCCCTCTTCTTCTGACCTGGGACTTCTTCTCTCCCTCTTCTTCTCTCCCTCTTCTTCTCTCCTCTTCTTCTCTCCCTCTTCTTCTCTCCTCTCTTCTTCTCTCCCTTCTTCTCCCCCTCTCTCCCCTCTTCTTCTCTCCCTCTTCTTCTCTCCCTCTTCTTCTCCCCCTCTTCTTCTCTCCCTCTTCTTCTCTCCCTCTTCTTCTCCCTACTTCTCCCCCTTCTTCTCTCCTCTTCTTCTCCCCTGGACTTCTTCTCTCTCTCTCCCTTCTTCTCTCCCTCTTCTTCTCCCCCTCTTCTTCTCTCCCTCTTCTTAAATCCCCTCTTCTTCTCTCCCTCCTTCTCTCCCCCTTCTCCTCTCCCCTTTCTTCTCCTCCCTCTTCTTCTCTTCTTCTTCTCTCCCTCTTCTTCTCCCCTCTTCTTCTCTCCTGGGACTGTGAGTTCTCTCCCTCTTCTTCTCTCCCTCTTCTTCTCTCTTCTTCTCTCCCTTCTTCTCTCTGGACCTCTCCCTCTTCTTCTCCCCCTCTTCTTCTCTCCCTCTTCTTCTCTCTGGACCTCTTCTTCTCTCCTCTTCTTCTCTCCCTCTTCTTCTCTCCTCTTCTTCTCTCCCTCTTCTTCTCTCCCTCTTCTTCTCTCCCTCTTCTTCTCTCCCCCTCTTCTTCTCTCCCTCTCCTCTCCCTCTTCTTCTCTCCCTCTTCTTCTCTCCCTCTTCTTCTCCCTCCTCTCCTCTTCTCTCCCTCTTCTTCTCTCCCTCTTCTTCTCTCCCTCTTCTTCTCTCCTCTTCTTCTCCCCTGGGGGGGTTCTTCTCTCTCCTCTTCTTCTCTCCCTCTTCTTCTCTCCCTCTCTTCTCTCTTCTCTCCCCTCCTTCTCTCCCTCTTCTTCTCTCCCTCTAGATAATGAAGCTGGAGATAGAGGAGATATCAGCCCTGGACCTTCCTTTGTCTTTCTCTGGTGTGGATCAGGAGAGGGACTGGACCTGGGGAGAATGGTATTATACACAGAGAGGGGACTGGACCTGGGGAGAATGGTATTATACACAGAGAGAGGGACTGGACCTGGGGAGAATGGTATTATACACAGAGAGAGGGACTGGACCTGGGGAGAATGGTATTATACACAGAGAGAGGGACTGGACCTGGGGAGAATGGTATTATACACAGAGAGAGGGACTGGACCTGGGGAGAATGGTATTATACACAGAGAGAGGGACTGGACCTGGGGAGAATGGTATTATACACAGAGAGAGGGACTGGACCTGGGGAGAATGGTATTATACACAGAGAGAGGGACTGGACCTGGGGAGAATGGTATTATACACAGAGAGAGGGACTGGACCTGGGGAGAATGGTATTATACACAGAGAGAGGGACTGGACCTGGGGAGAATGGTATTATACACAGAGAGAGGGACTGGGGAGAATGGTATTATACACAGAGAGAGGGACTGGGGAGAATGGTATTATACACAGAGAGAGGGACTGGACCTGGGGAGAATGGTATTATACACAGAGAGAGGGACTGGACCTGGGGAGAATGGTATTATACACAGAGAGAGGGACTGGACCTGGGGAGAATGGTATTATACACAGAGAGAGGGACTGGACCTGGGGAGAATGGTATTATACACAGAGAGAGGGACTGGACCTGGGGAGAATGGTATTATACACAGAGAGAGGGACTGGACCTGGGGAGAATGGTATTATACACAGAGAGAGGGACTGGACCTGGGGAGAATGGTATTATACACAGAGAGAGGGACTGGACCTGGGGAGAATGGTATTATACACAGAGAGAGGGACTGGACCTGGGGAGAATGGTATTATACACAGAGAGAGGGACTGGACCTGGGGAGAATGGTATTATACACAGAGAGAGGGACTGGACCTGGGGAGAATGGTATTATACACAGAGAGAGGGACTGGACCTGGGGAGAATGGTATTATACACAGAGAGAGGGACTGGACCTGGGGAGAATGGTATTATACACAGAGAGAGGGACCTGGGGAGAATGGTATTATACACAGAGAGAGGGACTGGACCTGGGGAGAATGGTATTATACACAGAGAGAGGGACTGGACCTGGGGAGAATGGTATTATACACAGAGAGAGGGACCTGGGGAGAATGGTATTATACACAGAGAGACTGGACCTGGGGAGAATGGTATTATACACAGAGAGAGGGACCTGGGGAGAATGGTATTATACACAGAGAGAGGGACTGGACCTGGGGAGAATGGTATTATACACAGAGAGAGGGACTGGACCTGGGGAGAATGGTATTATACACAGAGAGGGACTGGACCTGGGGAGAATTGTATTATACACAGAGAGAGGGACTGGACCTGGGGAGAATGGTATTATACACAGAGAGAGGGACTGGACCTGGGGAGAATGGTATTATACACAGAGAGAGGGACTGGACCTGGGGAGAATGGTATTATACACAGAGAGAGGGACTGGACCTGGGGAGAATGGTATTATACACAGAGAGAGGGACTGGACCTGGGGAGAATGGTATTATACACAGAGAGAGGGACCTGGGGAGAATGGTATTATACACAGAGAGAGGGACTGGACCTGGGGAGAATGGTATTATACACAGAGAGAGGGACTGGACCTGGGGAGAATGGTATTATACACAGAGAGAGGGACTGGACCTGGGGAGAATGGTATTATACACAGAGAGAGGGACTGGGGAGAATGGTATTATACACAGAGAGAGGGACTGGGGAGAATGGTATTATACACAGAGAGAGGGACTGGACCTGGGGAGAATGGTATTATACACAGAGAGAGGGACTGGACCTGGGGAGAATGGTATTATACACAGAGAGAGGGACTGGACCTGGGGAGAATGGTATTATACACAGAGAGAGGGACTGGGGAGAATGGTATTATACCAGAGAGAGGGACTGGGGAGAATGGTATTATACACAGAGAGAGGGACTGGACCTGGGGAGAATGGTATTATACACAGAGAGAGGGACTGGACCTGGGGAGAATGGTATTATACACAGAGAGAGGGACTGGACCTGGGGAGAATGGTATTATACACAGAGAGAGGGACTGGACCTGGGGAGAATGGTATTATACACAGAGAGAGGGACTGGACCTGGGGAGAATGGTATTATACACAGAGAGAGGGACTGGACCTGGGGAGAATGGTATTATACACAGAGAGAGGGACTGGACCTGGGGAGAATGGTATTATACACAGAGAGAGGGACTGGACCTGGGGAGAATGGTATTATACACAGAGAGAGGGACTGGACCTGGGGAGAATGGTATTATACACAGAGAGAGGGACTGGACCTGGGGAGAATGGTATTATACACAGAGAGAGGGACTGGGGGGAATGGTATTATACACAGAGAGAGGGACTGGGGAGAATGGTATTATACCTGGGGAGAATGGTATTATACACAGAGAGAGGGACTGGACCTGGGGAGAATGGTATTATACACAGAGAGAGGGACTGGAGAATGGTATTATACACAGAGAGAGGGACTGGGGAGAATGGTATTATACACAGAGAGAGGGACCTGGGGAGAATGGTATTATACACAGAGAGAGGGACTGGACCTGGGGAGAATGGTATTATACACAGAGAGAGGGACTGGACCTGGGGAGAATGGTATTATACACAGAGAGAGGGACCTGGGGAGAATGGTATTATACACAGAGAGAGGGACTGGACCTGGGGAGAATGGTATTATACACAGAGAGAGGGACTGGACCTGGGGAGAATGGTATTATACACAGAGAGAGGGACTGGACCTGGGGAGAATGGTATTATACACAGAGAGAGGGACTGGACCTGGGGAGAATGGTATTATACACAGAGAGAGGGACTGGGGAGAATGGTATTATACACAGAGAGAGGGACTGGGGGGAGAATGGTATTATACACAGAGAGAGGGACTGGGGAGAATGGTATTATACACAGAGAGGGACTGGACCTGGGGAGAATGGTATTATACACAGAGAGAGGGACTGGACCTGGGGAGAATGGTATTATACACAGAGAGAGGGACTGGACCTGGGGAGAATGGTATTATACACAGAGAGAGGGACTGGACCTGGGGAGAATGGTATTATACACAGAGAGAGGGACCTGGGGAGAATGGTATTATACACAGAGGGAGACCTGGGGAGAATGGTATTATACACAGAGAGAGGGACTGGACCTGGGGAGAATGGTATTATACACAGAGAGAGGGACTGGACCTGGGGAGAATGGTATTATACACAGAGAGAGGGACTGGACCTGGGGAGAATGGTATTATACACAGAGAGAGGGACTGGACCTGGGGAGAATGGTATTATACACAGAGAGAGGGACTGGACCTGGGGAGAATGGTATTATACACAGAGAGAGGGACTGGACCTGGGGAGAATGGTATTATACACAGAGAGAGGGACTGGACCTGGGGAGAATGGTATTATACACAGAGAGAGGGACTGGACCTGGGGAGAATGGTATTATACACAGAGAGAGGGACTGGACCTGGGGAGAATGGTATTATACACAGAGAGAGGGACTGGACCTGGGGAGAATGGTATTATACACAGAGAGAGGGACTGGACCTGGGGAGAATGGTATTATACACAGAGAGAGGGACTGGACCTGGGGAGAATGGTATTATACACAGAGAGAGGGACCTGGGGAGAATGGTATTATACACAGAGAGAGGGACTGGGGACACAGAGAGAGGGACTGGGGAGAATGGTATTATACACAGAGAGAGGGACTGGACCTGGGGAGAATGGTATTATACACAGAGAGAGGGACTGGACCTGGGGAGAATGGTATTATACACAGAGAGAGGGACTGGGGAGAATGGTATTATACACAGAGAGAGGGACTGGGGAGAATGGTATTATACACAGAGAGAGGGACTGGACCTGGGGAGAATGGTATTATACACAGAGAGAGGGACTGGGGAGAATGGTATTATACACAGAGAGAGGGACTGGACCTGGGGAGAATGGTATTATACACAGAGAGAGGGACTGGACCTGGGGAGAATGGTATTATACACAGAGAGAGGGACTGGACCTGGGGAGAATGGTATTATACACAGAGAGAGGGACTGGACCTGGGGAGAATGGTATTATACACAGAGAGAGGGACTGGACCTGGGGAGAATGGTATTATACACAGAGAGAGGGACTGGACCTGGGGAGAATGGTATTATACACAGAGAGAGGGACTGGACCTGGGGAGAATGGTATTATACACAGAGAGAGGGACTGGGGAGAATGGTATTATACACAGAGAGAGGGACCTGGGGAGAATGGTATTATACACAGAGAGAGGGACTGGACCTGGGGAGAATGGTATTATACACAGAGAGAGGGACTGGACCTGGGGAGAATGGTATTATACACAGAGAGAGGGACTGGACCTGGGGAGAATGGTATTATACACAGAGAGAGGGACTGGACCTGGGGAGAATGGTATTATACACAGAGAGAGGGACTGGACCTGGGGAGAATGGTATTATACACAGAGAGAGGGACTGGACCTGGGGAGAATGGTATTATACACAGAGAGAGGGACTGGACCTGGGGAGAATGGTATTATACACAGAGAGAGGGACTGGACCTGGGGAGAATGGTATTATACACAGAGAGAGGGACTGGACCTGGGGAGAATGGTATTATACACAGAGAGAGGGACTGGACCTGGGGAGAATGGTATTATACACAGAGAGAGGGACTGGACCTGGGGAGAATGGTATTATACACAGAGAGAGGGACTGGACCTGGGGAGAATGGTATTATACACAGAGAGAGGGACTGGACCTGGGGAGAATGGTATTATACACAGAGAGAGGGACTGGGGAGAATGGTATTATACACAGAGAGAGGGACTGGGGAGAATGGTATTATACACAGAGAGAGGGACTGGGGAGAATGGTATTATACACAGAGAGAGGGACTGGGGAGAATGGTATTATACACAGAGAGAGGGACTGGACCTGGGGAGAATGGTATTATACACAGAGAGAGGGACTGGACCTGGGGAGAATGGTATTATACACAGAGAGAGGGACTGGACCTGGGGAGAATGGTATTATACACAGAGAGAGGGACTGGACCTGGGGAGAATGGTATTATACACAGAGAGAGGGACTGGACCTGGGGAGAATGGTATTATACACAGAGAGAGGGACTGGACCTGGGGAGAATGGTATTATACACAGAGAGAGGGACTGGACCTGGGGAGAATGGTATTATACACAGAGAGAGGGACTGGACCTGGGGAGAATGGTATTATACACAGAGAGAGGGACTGGACCTGGGGAGAATGGTATTATACACAGAGAGAGGGACTGGACCTGGGGAGAATGGTATTATACACAGAGAGAGGGACTGGACCTGGGGAGAATGGTATTATACACAGAGAGGGACTGGACCTGGGGAGAATGGTATTATACACAGAGAGAGGGACCTGGGGAGAATGGTATTATACACAGAGAGAGGGACTGGGGAGAATGGTATTATACACAGAGAGAGGGACTGGACCTGGGGAGAATGGTATTATACACAGAGAGAGGGACTGGACCTGGGGAGAATGGTATTATACACAGAGAGAGGGACTGGACCTGGGGAGAATGGTATTATACACAGAGAGAGGGACTGGGGAGAATGGTATTATACAGAGAGAGAGGGACTGGGGAGAATGGTATTATACACAGAGAGAGGGACTGGACCTGGGGAGAATGGTATTATACACAGAGAGAGGGACTGGACCTGGGGAGAATGGTATTATACACAGAGAGAGGGACTGGACCTGGGGAGAATGGTATTATACACAGAGAGAGGGACTGGACCTGGGGAGAATGGTATTATACACAGAGAGAGGGACTGGACCTGGGGAGAATGGTATTATACACAGAGAGAGGGACTGGACCTGGGGAGAATGGTATTATACACAGAGAGAGGGACTGGACCTGGGGAGAATGGTATTATACACAGAGAGAGGGACTGGACCTGGGGAGAATGGTATTATACACAGAGAGAGGGACTGGGGGAGAATGGTATTATACACAGAGAGAGGGACTGGACCTGGGGAGAATGGTATTATACACAGAGAGAGGGACTGGACCTGGGGAGAATGGTATTATACACAGAGAGAGGGACTGGACCTGGGGAGAATGGTATTATACACAGAGAGAGGGACTGGACCTGGGGAGAATGGTATTATACACAGAGAGAGGGACTGGACCTGGGGAGAATGGTATTATACACAGAGAGAGGGACTGGACCTGGGGAGAATGGTATTATACACAGAGAGAGGGACTGGACCTGGGGAGAATGGTATTATACACAGAGAGAGGGACCTGGGGAGAATGGTATTATACACAGAGAGAGGGACTGGGGAGAATGGTATTATACACAGAGAGAGGGACTGGACCTGGGGAGAATGGTATTATACACAGAGAGAGGGACTGGACCTGGGGAGAATGGTATTATACACAGAGAGAGGGACCTGGGGAGAATGGTATTATACACAGAGAGAGGGACTGGACCTGGGGAGAATGGTATTATACACAGAGAGAGGGACTGGACCTGGGGAGAATGGTATTATACACAGAGAGAGGGACTGGACCTGGGGAGAATGGTATTATACACAGAGAGAGGGACTGGACCTGGGGAGAATGGTATTATACACAGAGAGAGGGACTGGACCTGGGGAGAATGGTATTATACACAGAGAGAGGGACTGGACCTGGGGAGAATGGTATTATACACAGAGAGAGGGACTGGACCTGGGGAGAATGGTATTATACACAGAGAGAGGGACTGGACCTGGGGAGAATGGTATTATACACAGAGGGGGACTGGACCTGGGGAGAATGGTATTATACACAGAGAGAGGGACTGGACCTGGGGAGAATGGTATTATACACAGAGAGAGGGACTGGACCTGGGGAGAATGGTATTATACACAGAGAGAGGGACTGGACCTGGGGAGAATGGTATTATACACAGAGAGAGGGACTGGACCTGGGGAGAATGGTATTATACACAGAGAGAGGGACTGGACCTGGGGAGAATGGTATTATACACAGAGAGAGGGACTGGACCTGGGGAGAATGGTATTATACACAGAGAGAGGGACTGGGGACCAGGGGAGAAATGGTATTATACACAGAGAGAGGGACTGGACCTGGGGAGAATGGTATTATACACAGAGAGAGGGACTGGACCTGGGGAGAATGGTATTATACACAGAGAGAGGGACTGGACCTGGGGAGAATGGTATTATACACAGAGAGAGGGACTGGACCTGGGGAGAATGGTATTATACACAGAGAGAGGGACTGGACCTGGGGAGAATGGTATTATACACAGAGAGAGGGACTGGACCTGGGGAGAATGGTATTATACACAGAGAGAGGGACTGGACCTGGGGAGAATGGTATTATACACAGAGAGAGGGACTGGACCTGGGGAGAATGGTATTATACACAGAGAGAGGGACTGGACCTGGGGAGAATGGTATTATACACAGAGAGAGGGACTGGACCTGGGGAGAATGGTATTATACACAGAGAGAGGGACTGGACCTGGGGAGAATGGTATTATACACAGAGAGAGGGACTGGACCTGGGGAGAATGGTATTATACACAGAGAGAGGGACTGGACCTGGGGAGAATATTATACACAGAGAGAGGGACTGGACCTGGGGAGAATGGTATTATACACAGAGAGGGGACTGGACCTGGGGAGAATGGTATTATACACAGAGAGAGGGACTGGACCTGGGGAGAATGGTATTATACACAGAGAGAGGGACTGGAGAATGGTATTATACCTGGGGACTGGGGGGAGAATGGTATTATACACAGAGAGAGGGACTGGACCTGGGGAGAATGGTATTATACACAGAGAGAGGGACTGGACCTGGGGAGAATGGTATTATACACAGAGAGAGGGACTGGACCTGGGGAGAATGGTATTATACACAGAGAGAGGGACTGGACCTGGGGAGAATGGTATTATACACAGAGAGAGGGACTGGACCTGGGGAGAATGGTATTATACACAGAGAGAGGGACTGGACCTGGGGAGAATGGTATTATACACAGAGAGAGGGACTGGACCTGGGGAGAATGGTATTATACACAGAGAGAGGGACTGGACCTGGGGAGAATGGTATTATACACAGAGAGAGGGACTGGACCTGGGGAGAATGGTATTATACACAGAGAGAGGGACTGGACCTGGGGAGAATGGTATTATACACAGAGAGAGGGACTGGACCTGGGGAGAATGGTATTATACACAGAGAGAGGGACTGGACCTGGGGAGAATGGTATTATACACAGAGAGAGGGACCTGGGGAGAATGGTATTATACACAGAGAGAGGGACTGGGGACCTGGGGAGAATGGTATTATACACAGAGAGAGGGACTGGACCTGGGGAGAATGGTATTATACACAGAGAGAGGGACCTGGGGAGAATGGTATTATACACAGAGAGGGGACTGGACCTGGGGAGAATGGTATTATACACAGAGAGAGGGACTGGACCTGGGGAGAATGGTATTATACACAGAGAGAGGGACTGGACCTGGGGAGAATGGTATTATACACAGAGAGAGGGACTGGACCTGGGGAGAATGGTATTATACACAGAGAGAGGGACTGGACCTGGGGAGAATGGTATTATACACAGAGAGAGGGACTGGACCTGGGGAGAATGGTATTATACACAGAGAGAGGGACTGGGGAGAATGGTATTATACACAGAGAGAGGGACCTGGGGAGAATGGTATTATACACAGAGAGAGGGACTGGACCTGGGGAGAATGGTATTATACACAGAGAGAGGGACTGGACCTGGGGAGAATGGTATTATACACAGAGAGAGGGACTGGACCTGGGGAGAATGGTATTATACACAGAGAGAGGGACTGGACCTGGGGAGAATGGTATTATACACAGAGAGAGGGACTGGACCTGGGGAGAATGGTATTATACACAGAGAGAGGGACTGGACCTGGGGAGAATGGTATTATACACAGAGAGAGGGACTGGGGAGAATGGTATTATACACAGAGAGGGGACTGGGGAGAATGGTATTATACACAGAGAGAGGGACTGGGGAGAATGGTATTATACACAGAGAGAGGGACTGGACCTGGGGAGAATGGTATTATACACAGAGAGAGGGACTGGACCTGGGGAGAATGGTATTATACACAGAGAGAGGGACTGGACCTGGGGAGAATGGTATTATACACAGAGAGAGGGACTGGACCTGGGGAGAATGGTATTATACACAGAGAGACTGGACCTGGGGAGAATGGTATATACACAGAGAGAGGGACTGGACCTGGGGAGAATGGTATTATACACAGAGAGAGGGACTGGGGAGAATGGTATTATACACAGAGAGAGGGACTGGACCTGGGGAGAATGGTATTATACACAGAGAGAGGGACTGGACCTGGGGAGAATGGTATTATACACAGAGAGAGGGGACCTGGGGAGAATGGTATTATACACAGAGAGAGGGACTGGACCTGGGGAGAATGGTATTATACACAGAGAGAGGGACTGGACCTGGGGAGAATGGTATTATACACAGAGAGAGGGACTGGACCTGGGGAGAATGGTATTATACACAGAGAGAGGGACTGGACCTGGGGAGAATGGTATTATACACAGAGAGAGGGACCTGGGGAGAATGGTATTATACACAGAGAGAGGGACTGGACCTGGGGAGAATGGTATTATACACAGAGAGAGGGACTGGACCTGGGGAGAATGGTATTATACACAGAGAGAGGGACTGGACCTGGGGAGAATGGTATTATACACAGAGAGAGGGACTGGACCTGGGGAGAATGGTATTATACACAGAGAGAGGGACTGGACCTGGGGAGAATGGTATTATACACAGAGAGAGGGACTGGACCTGGGGAGAATGGTATTATACACAGAGAGAGGGACTGGACCTGGGGAGAATGGTATTATACACAGAGAGAGGGACTGGACCTGGGGAGAATGGTATTATACACAGAGAGAGGGACTGGACCTGGGGAGAATGGTATTATACACAGAGAGAGGGACTGGACCTGGGGAGAATGGTATTATACACAGAGAGAGGGACTGGACCTGGGGAGAATGGTATTATACACAGAGAGAGGGACTGGACCTGGGGAGAATGGTATTATACACAGAGAGAGGGACTGGACCTGGGGAGAATGGTATTATACACAGAGAGAGGGACTGGACCTGGGGAGAATGGTATTATACACAGAGAGAGGGACTGGACCTGGGGAGAATGGTATTATACACAGAGAGAGGGACTGGACCTGGGGAGAATGGTATTATACACAGAGAGAGGGACTGGACCTGGGGAGAATGGTATTATACTGGACCTGGGGAGAATGGTATTATACACAGAGAGAGGGACTGGACCTGGGGAGAATGGTATTATACACAGAGAGAGGGACTGGACCTGGGGAGAATGGTATTATACACAGAGAGAGGGACTGGACCTGGGGAGAATGGTATTATACACAGAGAGAGGGACTGGACCTGGGGAGAATGGTATTATACACAGAGAGAGGGACTGGACCTGGGGAGAATGGTATTATACACAGAGAGAGGGACTGGACCTGGGGAGAATGGTATTATACACAGAGAGAGGGACTGGACCTGGGGAGAATGGTATTATACACAGAGAGAGGGACTGGACCTGGGGAGAATGGTATTATACACAGAGAGAGGGACTGGACCTGGGGAGAATGGTATTATACACAGAGAGAGGGACTGGACCTGGGGAGAATGGTATTATACACAGAGAGAGGGACTGGACCTGGGGAGAATGGTATTATACACAGAGAGAGGGACCTGGGGAGAATGGTATTATACACAGAGAGAGGGACTGGGAGAGGACCTGGGGAGAATGGTATTATACACAGAGAGAGGGACTGGACCTGGGGAGAATGGTATTATACACAGAGAGAGGGACTGGACCTGGGGAGAATGGTATTATACACAGAGAGAGGGACTGGACCTGGGGAGAATGGTATTATACACAGAGAGAGGGACTGGGGAGAATGGTATTATACACAGAGAGAGGGACTGGGGAGAATGGTATTATACACAGAGAGAGGGACTGGACCTGGGGAGAATGGTATTATACACAGAGAGAGGGACTGGACCTGGGGAGAATGGTATTATACACAGAGAGAGGGACTGGACCTGGGGAGAATGGTATTATACACAGAGAGAGGGACTGGACCTGGGGAGAATGGTATTATACACAGAGAGAGGGACTGGACCTGGGGAGAATGGTATTATACACAGAGAGAGGGACTGGACCTGGGGAGAATGGTATTATACACAGAGAGAGGGACTGGACCTGGGGAGAATGGTATTATACACAGAGAGAGGGACTGGACCTGGGGAGAATGGTATTATACACAGAGAGAGGGGTACTGGACCTGGGGAGAATGGTATTATACACAGAGAGAGGGACTGGACCTGGGGAGAATGGTATTATACACAGAGAGAGGGACTGGACCTGGGGAGAATGGTATTATACACAGAGAGAGGGACTGGACCTGGGGAGAATGGTATTATACACAGAGAGAGGGACTGGACCTGGGGAGAATGGTATTATACACAGAGAGAGGGACTGGACCTGGGGAGAATGGTATTATACACAGAGAGAGGGACTGGACCTGGGGAGAATGGTATTATACACAGAGAGAGGGACTGGACCTGGGGAGAATGGTATTATACACAGAGAGAGGGACTGGGGAGAATGGTATTATACACAGAGAGAGGGACTGGACCTGGGGAGAATGGTATTATACACAGAGAGAGGGACTGGACCTGGGGAGAATGGTATTATACACAGAGAGAGGGACCTGGGGAGAATGGTACCTGGGGAGAATGGTATTATACACAGAGAGAGGGACTGGACCTGGGGAGAATGGTATTATACACAGAGAGAGGGACTGGACCTGGGGAGAATGGTATTATACACAGAGAGAGGGACTGGACCTGGGGAGAATGGTATTATACACAGAGAGAGGGACTGGACCTGGGGAGAATGGTATTATACACAGAGAGAGGGACTGGACACAGAGAGAGGGGACCTGGGGAGAATGGTATTATACACAGAGAGAGGGACTGGACCTGGGGAGAATGGTATTATACACAGAGAGAGGGACTGGACCTGGGGAGAATGGTATTATACACAGAGAGAGGGACTGGACCTGGGGAGAATGGTATTATACACAGAGAGAGGGACTGGACCTGGGGAGAATGGTATTATACACAGAGAGAGGGACTGGACCTGGGGAGAATGGTATTATACACAGAGAGAGGGACTGGACCTGGGGAGAATGGTATTATACACAGAGAGAGGGACTGGACCTGGGGAGAATGGTATTATACACAGAGAGAGGGACTGGGGAGAATGGTATTATACACAGAGAGAGGGACCTGGGGAGAATGGTATTATACACAGAGAGAGGGACTGGACCTGGGGAGAATGGTATTATACACAGAGAGAGGGACTGGACCTGGGGAGAATGGTATTATACACAGAGAGAGGGACCTGGGGAGAATGGTATTATACACAGAGAGAGGGACTGGACCTGGGGAGAATGGTATTATACACAGAGAGAGGGACTGGACCTGGGGAGAATGGTATTATACACAGAGAGAGGGACTGGACCTGGGGAGAATGGTATTATACACAGAGAGAGGGACTGGACCTGGGGAGAATGGTATTATACACAGAGAGAGGGACCTGGGGAGAATGGTATTATACACAGAGAGAGGGACTGGACCTGGGGAGAATGGTATTATACACAGAGAGAGGGACTGGACCTGGGGAGAATGGTATTATACACAGAGAGAGGGACTGGACCTGGGGAGAATGGTATTATACACAGAGAGAGGGACTGGACCTGGGGAGAATGGTATTATACACAGAGAGAGGGACTGGACCTGGGGAGAATGGTATTATACACAGAGAGAGGGACTGGGGAGAATGGTATTATACACAGAGAGAGGGACTGGGGAGAATGGTATTATACACAGAGAGAGGGACTGGACCTGGGGAGAATGGTATTATACACAGAGAGAGGGACTGGACCTGGGGAGAATGGTATTATACACAGAGAGAGGGACTGGACCTGGGGAGAATGGTATTATACACAGAGAGAGGGACCTGGGGAGAATGGTATTATACACAGAGAGAGGGACTGGACCTGGGGAGAATGGTATTATACACAGAGAGAGGGACTGGACCTGGGGAGAATGGTATTATACACAGAGTGGTCCTGGGGAGAATGGTATTATACACAGAGAGAGGGACTGGACCTGGGGAGAATGAATACACAGAGAGAGGGACCTGGGGAGAATGGTATTATACACAGAGAGAGGGACTGGACCTGGGGAGAATGGTATTATACACAGAGAGAGGGACTGGACCTGGGGAGAATGGTATTATACACAGAGAGAGGGACTGGGGAGAATGGTATTATACACAGAGAGGGACTGGACCTGGGGAGAATGGTATTATACACAGAGAGAGGGACTGGACCTGGGGAGAATGGTATTATACACAGAGAGAGGGACTGGAATGGTATTATACACAGAGAGAGGGACCTGGGGAGAATGGTATTATACACAGAGAGAGGGACTGGACCTGGGGAGAATGGTATTATACACAGAGAGAGGGACTGGACCTGGGGAGAATGGTATTATACACAGAGAGAGGGACTGGACCTGGGGAGAATGGTATTATACACAGAGAGAGGGACTGGGGGGAGAATGGTATTATACACAGAGAGAGGGACTGGACCTGGGGAGAATGGTATTATACACAGAGAGAGGGACTGGACCTGGGGAGAATGGTATTATACACAGAGAGAGGGACTGGACCTGGGGAGAATGGTATTATACACAGAGAGAGGGACTGGACCTGGGGAGAATGGTATTATACACAGAGAGAGGGACTGGACCTGGGGAGAATGGTATTATACACAGAGAGAGGGACTGGACCTGGGGAGAATGGTATTATACACAGAGAGAGGGACTGGACCTGGGGAGAATGGTATTATACACAGAGAGAGGGACTGGACCTGGGGAGAATGGTATTATACACAGAGAGACTGGACCTGGGGAGAATGGTATTATACACAGAGAGAGGGACTGGACCTGGGGAGAATGGTATTATACACAGAGAGAGGGACTGGGGAGAATGGTATTATACCTGGGGAGAATGGTATTATACACAGAGAGAGGGACTGGACCTGGGGAGAATGGTATTATACACAGAGAGAGGGACTGGACCTGGGGAGAATGGTATTATACACAGAGAGAGGGACTGGACCTGGGGAGAATGGTATTATACACAGAGAGAGGGACTGGGGGGAGAATGGTATTATACACAGAGAGAGGGGGGGAGAATGGTATTATACACAGAGAGAGGGACTGGACCTGGGGAGAATGGTATTATACACAGAGAGGTATTATACACAGAGAGACTGGACCTGGGGAGAATGGTATTATACACAGAGAGAGGGACTGGGGAGAATGGTATTATACACAGAGAGAGGGACTGGACCTGGGGAGAATGGTATTATACACAGAGAGAGGGACTGGACCTGGGGAGAATGGTATTATACACAGAGAGAGGGACTGGACCTGGGGAGAATGGTATTATACACAGAGAGAGGGACTGGACCTGGGGAGAATGGTATTATACACAGAGAGAGGGACTGGACCTGGGGAGAATGGTATTATACACAGAGAGAGGGACTGGACCTGGGGAGAATGGTATTATACACAGAGAGAGGGACTGGGGAGAATGGTATTATACACAGAGAGAGGGACCTGGGGAGAATGGTATTATACACAGAGAGAGGGACTGGACCTGGGGAGAATGGTATTATACACAGAGAGAGGGACTGGACCTGGGGAGAATGGTATTATACACAGAGAGAGGGACTGGACCTGGGGAGAATGGTATTATACACAGAGAGAGGGACTGGACCTGGGGAGAATGGTATTATACACAGAGAGAGGGACTGGACCTGGGGAGAATGGTATTATACACAGAGAGAGGGACTGGACCTGGGGAGAATGGTATTATACACAGAGAGAGGGACTGGACCTGGGGAGAATGGTATTATACACAGAGAGAGGGACTGGACCTGGGGAGAATGGTATTATACACAGAGAGAGGGACTGGGGAGAATGGTATTATACACAGAGAGAGGGACTGGGGAGAATGGTATTATACACAGAGAGAGGGACTGGACCTGGGGAGAATGGTATTATACACAGAGAGAGGGACTGGACCTGGGGAGAATGGTATTATACACAGAGAGAGGGACTGGGGAGAATGGTATTATACACAGAGAGAGGGACTGGGGAGAATGGTATTATACACAGAGAGAGGGACCTGGGGAGAATGGTATTATACACAGAGAGAGGGACTGGACCTGGGGAGAATGGTATTATACACAGAGAGAGGGACTGGACCTGGGGAGAATGGTATTATACACAGAGAGAGGGACTGGACCTGGGGAGAATGGTATTATACACAGAGAGAGGGACTGGACCTGGGGAGAATGGTATTATACACAGAGAGAGGGACTGGACCTGGGGAGAATGGTATTATACACAGAGAGAGGGACCTGGGGAGAATGGTATTATACACAGAGAGAGGGACTGGACCTGGGGAGAATGGTATTATACACAGAGAGAGGGACTGGACCTGGGGAGAATGGTATTATACACAGAGAGAGGGACTGGACCTGGGGAGAATGGTATTATACACAGAGAGAGGGACTGGACCTGGGGAGAATGGTATTATACACAGAGAGAGGGACTGGGGAGAATGGTATTATACACAGAGAGAGGGACTGGACCTGGGGAGAATGGTATTATACACAGAGAGAGGGACTGGACCTGGGGAGAATGGTATTATACACAGAGAGAGGACTGGACCTGGGGAGAATGGTATTATACACAGAGAGAGGGACTGGACCTGGGGAGAATGGTATTATACACAGAGAGAGGGACTGGACCTGGGGAGAATGGTATTATACACAGAGAGAGGGACTGGACCTGGGGAGAATGGTATTATACACAGAGAGAGGGACTGGACCTGGGGAGAATGGTATTATACACAGAGAGAGGGACTGGACCTGGGGAGAATGGTATTATACACAGAGAGAGGGACTGGACCTGGGGAGAATGGTATTATACACAGAGAGAGGGACCTGGGGAGAATGGTATTATACACAGAGAGAGGGACTGGACCTGGGGAGAATGGTATTATACACAGAGAGAGGGACTGGACCTGGGGAGAATGGTATTATACACAGAGAGAGGGACTGGACCTGGGGAGAATGGTATTATACACAGAGAGAGACGGACCTGGGGAGAATGGTATTATACACAGAGAGAGGGACTGGACCTGGGGAGAATGGTATTATACACAGAGAGAGGGACTGGACCTGGGGAGAATGGTATTATACACAGAGAGAGGGACTGGACCAGAGAGAGGGACTGGGGAGAATGGTATTATACACAGAGAGAGGGACTGGACCTGGGGAGAATGGTATTATACACAGAGAGAGGGACTGGACCTGGGGAGAATGGTATTATACACAGAGAGAGGGACTGGACCTGGGGAGAATGGTATTATACACAGAGAGAGGGACTGGACCTGGGGAGAATGGTATTATACACAGAGAGAGGGACTGGACCTGGGGAGAATGGTATTATACACAGAGAGAGTGGACCTGGGGAGAATGGTATTATACACAGAGAGAGGGACTGGACCTGGGGAGAATGGTATTATACACAGAGAGAGGGACTGGGGAGAATGGTATTATACACAGAGAGAGGGACCTGGGGAGAATGGTATTATACACAGAGAGAGGGACCTGGGGAGAATGGTATTATACACAGAGAGAGGGACTGGACCTGGGGAGAATGGTATTATACACAGAGAGAGGGACTGGACCTGGGGAGAATGGTATTATACACAGAGAGAGGGACTGGACCTGGGGAGAATGGTATTATACACAGAGAGAGGGACTGGGGAGAATGGTATTATACACAGAGAGAGGGACTGGACCTGGGGAGAATGGTATTATACACAGAGAGACTGGACCTGGGGAGAATGGTATTATACACAGAGAGAGGGACCTGGGGAGAATGGTATTATACACAGAGAGAGGGACCTGGGGAGAATGGTATTATACACAGAGAGAGGGACTGGACCTGGGGAGAATGGTATTATACACAGAGAGAGGGACTGGACCTGGGGAGAATGGTATTATACACAGAGAGAGGGACTGGACCTGGGGAGAATGGTATTATACACAGAGAGAGGGACTGGACCTGGGGAGAATGGTATTATACACAGAGAGAGGGACTGGACCTGGGGAGAATGGTATTATACACAGAGAGAGGGACTGGACCTGGGGAGAATGGTATTATACACAGAGAGAGGGACTGGACCTGGGGAGAATGGTATTATACACAGAGAGAGGGACTGGACCTGGGGAGAATGGTATTATACACAGAGAGAGGGACCTGGGGAGAATGGTATTATACACAGAGAGAGGGACCTGGGGAGAATGGTATTATACACAGAGAGAGGGGACCTGGGGAGAATGGTATTATACACAGAGAGAGGGACTGGGGGGAGAATGGTATTATACACAGAGAGAGGGACTGGACCTGGGGAGAATGGTATTATACACAGAGAGAGGGACTGGACCTGGGGAGAATGGTATTATACACAGAGAGAGGGACTGGACCTGGGGAGAATGGTATTATACACAGAGAGAGGGACTGGACCTGGGGAGAATGGTATTATACACAGAGAGAGGGACCTGGGGAGAATGGTATTATACACAGAGAGAGGGACTGGACCTGGGGAGAATGGTATTATACACAGAGAGAGGGACTGGGGAGAATGGTATTATACACAGAGAGAGGGACTGGGGAGAATGGTATTATACACAGAGAGAGGGACTGGGGAGAATGGTATTATACACAGAGAGAGGGACTGGACCTGGGGAGAATGGTATTATACACAGAGAGAGGGACTGGACCTGGGGAGAATGGTATTATACACAGAGAGAGGGACTGGACCTGGGGAGAATGGTATTATACACAGAGAGAGGGACTGGACCTGGGGAGAATGGTATTATACACAGAGAGAGGGACTGGACCTGGGGAGAATGGTATTATACACAGAGAGAGGGACTGGACCTGGGGAGAATGGTATTATACACAGAGAGAGGGACCTGGGGAGAATGGTATTATACACAGAGAGAGGGACCTGGGGAGAATGGTATTATACACAGAGAGAGGGACTGGGGAGAATGGTATTATACACAGAGAGGGACTGGGACCTGGGGAGAATGGTATTATACACAGAGAGAGGGACTGGACCTGGGGAGAATGGTATTATACACAGAGAGAGGGACTGGACCTGGGGAGAATGGTATTATACACAGAGAGAGGGACTGGGGAGAATGGTATTATACACAGAGAGAGGGACCTGGGGAGAATGGTATTATACACAGAGAGAGGGACTGGACCTGGGGAGAATGGTATTATACACAGAGAGAGGGACTGGACCTGGGGAGAATGGTATTATACACAGAGAGAGGGGACCTTATACACAGAGAGAATGGTATTATACACAGAGAGAGGGACTGGACCTGGGGAGAATGGTATTATACACAGAGAGAGGGACTGGACCTGGGGAGAATGGTATTATACACAGAGAGAGGGACCTGGGGAGAATGGTATTATACACAGAGAGAGGGACCTGGGGAGAATGGTATTATACACAGAGAGAGGGACCTGGGGAGAATGGTATTATACACAGAGAGAGGGACCTGGGGAGAATGGTATTATACACAGAGAGAGGGACTGGACCTGGGGAGAATGGTATTATACACAGAGAGAGGGACTGGACCTGGGGAGAATGGTATTATACACAGAGAGAGGGACCTGGGGAGAATGGTATTATACACAGAGAGAGGGACTGGACCTGGGGAGAATGGTATTATACACAGAGAGAGGGACTGGACCTGGGGAGAATGGTATTATACACAGAGAGAGGGGACCTGGGGAGAATGGTATTATACACAGAGAGAGGGACTGGACCTGGGGAGAATGGTTATATACACAGAGAGAGGGACTGGACCTGGGGAGAATGGTATTATACACAGAGAGAGGGACTGGACCTGGGGAGAATGGTATTATACACAGAGAGAGGGACTGGACCTGGGGAGAATGGTATTATACACAGAGAGAGGGACTGGACCTGGGGAGAATGGTATTATACACAGAGAGAGGGACTGGACCTGGGGAGAATGGTATTATACACAGAGAGAGGGACTGGACCTGGGGAGAATGGTATTATACACAGAGAGAGGGACCTGGGGAGAATGGTATTATACACAGAGAGAGGGACCTGGGGAGAATGGTATTATACACAGAGAGAGGGACTGGGGAGAATGGTATTATACACAGAGAGAGGGACTGGACCTGGGGAGAATGGTATTATACACAGAGAGAGGGACTGGACCTGGGGAGAATGGTATTATACACAGAGAGAGGGACTGGACCTGGGGAGAATGGTATTATACACAGAGAGAGGGACTGGACCTGGGGAGAATGGTATTATACACAGAGAGAGGGACTGGACCTGGGGAGAATGGTATTATACACAGAGAGAGGGACTGGACCTGGGGAGAATGGTATTATACACAGAGAGAGGGACTGGACCTGGGGAGAATGGTATTATACACAGAGAGAGGGACCTGGGGAGAATGGTATTATACACGAGAGAGGGACCTGGGGAGAATGGTATTATACACAGAGAGAGGGACTGGACCTGGGGAGAATGGTATTATACACAGAGAGAGGGACTGGACCTGGGGAGAATGGTATTATACACAGAGAGAGGGACTGGACCTGGGGAGAATGGTATTATACACAGAGAGAGGGACTGGACCTGGGGAGAATGGTATTATACACAGAGAGAGGGACTGGACCTGGGGAGAATGGTATTATACACAGAGAGAGGGACTGGACCTGGGGAGAATGGTATTATACACAGAGAGAGGGACTGGACCTGGGGAGAATGGTATTATACACAGAGAGAGGGACTGGGGAGAATGGTATTATACACAGAGAGAGGGACCTGGGGAGAATGGTATTATACACAGAGAGAGGGACTGGGGAGAATGGTATTATACACAGAGAGAGGGACTGGACCTGGGGAGAATGGTATTATACACAGAGAGAGGGACTGGACCTGGGGAGAATGGTATTATACACAGAGAGAGGGACTGGACCTGGGGAGAATGGTATTATACACAGAGAGAGGGACTGGACCTGGGGAGAATGGTATTATACACAGAGAGAGGGACTGGACCTGGGGAGAATGGTATTATACACAGAGAGAGGGACCTGGGGAGAATGGTATTATACACAGAGAGAGGGACTGGACCTGGGGAGAATGGTATTATACACAGAGAGAGGGACTGGGGAGAATGGTATTATACACAGAGAGAGGGACCTGGGGAGAATGGTATTATACACAGAGAGGGACCTGGGGAGAATGGTATTATACACAGAGAGAGGGACTGGACCTGGGGAGAATGGTATTATACACAGAGAGAGGGACTGGACCTGGGGAGAATGGTATTATACACAGAGAGAGGGACTGGACCTGGGGAGAATGGTATTATACACAGAGAGAGGGACTGGACCTGGGGAGAATGGTATTATACACAGAGAGAGGGACTGGACCTGGGGAGAATGGTATTATACAGAATTATACACAGAGAGAGGGACTGGACCTGGGGAGAATGGTATTATACACAGAGAGAGGGACTGGACCTGGGGAGAATGGTATTATACACAGAGAGAGGGACTGGACCTGGGGAGAATGGTATTATACACAGAGAGAGGGACCTGGGGAGAATGGTATTATACACAGAGAGAGGGGACCTGGGGAGAATGGTATTATACACAGAGAGAGGGACTGGGGAGAATGGTATTATACACAGAGAGAGGGACCTGGGGAGAATGGTATTATACACAGAGAGAGGGACTGGACCTGGGGAGAATGGTATTATACACAGAGAGAGGGACTGGACCTGGGGAGAATGGTATTATACACAGAGAGAGGGACTGGACCTGGGGAGAATGGTATTATACACAGAGAGAGGGACCGGACCTGGGGAGAATGGTATTATACACAGAGAGAGGGACCTGGGGAGAATGGTATTATACACAGAGAATGGTATTATACACAGAGAGAGGGACTGGGGAGAATGGTATTATACACAGAGAGAGGACTGGACCTGGGGAGAATGGTATTATACACAGAGAGAGGGACTGGACCTGGGGAGAATGGTATTATACACAGAGAGACTGGACCTGGGGAGAATGGTATTATACACAGAGAGAGGGACTGGACCTGGGGAGAATGGTATTATACACAGAGAGAGGGACTGGACCTGGGGAGAATGGTATTATACACAGAGAGAGGACCTGGGGAGAATGGTATTATACACAGAGAGAGGGACTGGACCTGGGGAGAATGGTATTATACACAGAGAGAGGGACTGGACCTGGGGAGAATGGTATTATACACAGAGAGAGGGACTGGACCTGGGGAGAATGGTATTATACACAGAGAGAGGGACCTGGGGAGAATGGTATTATACACAGAGAGAGGGACGGGGGGAGAATGGTATTATACACAGAGAGAGGGACTGGACCTGGGGAGAATGGTATTATACACAGAGAGAGGGACCTGGGGAGAATGGTATTATACACAGAGAGAGGGACCTGGGGAGAATGGTATTATACACAGAGAGAGGGACCTGGGGAGAATGGTATTATACACAGAGAGAGGGACTGGACCTGGGGAGAATGGTATTATACACAGAGAGAGGGACCTGGGGAGAATGGTATTATACACAGAGAGAGGGACTGGACCTGGGGAGAATGGTATTATACACAGAGAGAGGGACCCTGGGGAGAATGGTATTATACACAGAGAGAGGGACTGGACCTGGGGAGAATGGTATTATACACAGAGAGAGGGACTGGACCTGGGGAGAATGGTATTATACACAGAGAGAGGGACTGGACCTGGGGAGAATGGTATTATACACAGAGAGAGGGACTGGACCTGGGGAGAATGGTATTATACACAGAGAGAGGGACTGGACCTGGGGAGAATGGTATTATACACAGAGAGAGGGACTGGACCTGGGGAGAATGGTATTATACACAGAGAGAGGGACCTGGGGAGAATGGTATTATACACAGAGAGAGGGACTGGACCTGGGGAGAATGGTATTATACACAGAGAGAGGGACTGGACCTGGGGAGAATGGTATTATACACAGAGAGAGGGACTGGACCTGGGGAGAATGGTATTATACACAGAGAGAGGGACTGGACCTGGGGAGAATGGTATTATACACAGAGAGGGACTGACCTGGGGAGAATGGTATTATACACAGAGAGAGGGACTGGACCTGGGGAGAATGGTATTATACACAGAGAGGGGACTGGACCTGGGGAGAATGGTATTATACACAGAGAGAGGGACCTGGGGAGAATGGTATTATACACAGAGAGAGGGACTGGACCTGGGGAGAATGGTATTATACACAGAGAGAGGGACCTGGGGAGAATGGTATTATACACAGAGAGAGGACCTGGGGAGAATGGTATTATACACAGAGAGAGGGACCTGGGGAGAATGGTATTATACACAGAGAGAGGGACTGGACCTGGGGAGAATGGTATTATACACAGAGAGAGGGACTGGACCTGGGGAGAATGGTATTATACACAGAGAGAGGGACTGGACCTGGGGAGAATGGTATTATACACAGAGAGAGGGACCTGGGGAGAATGGTATTATACACAGAGAGAGGGACTGGACCTGGGGAGAATGGTATTATACACAGAGAGAGGGACCTGGGGAGAATGGTATTATACACAGAGAGAGGGACTGGACCTGGGGAGAATGGTATTATACACAGAGAGAGGGACTGGACCTGGGGAGAATGGTATTATACACAGAGAGAGGGACTGGGGAGAATGGTATTATACACAGAGAGAGGGACCTGGGGAGAATGGTATTATACACAGAGAGAGGGACCTGGGGAGAATGGTATTATACACAGAGAGAGGGACCTGGGGAGAATGGTATTATACACAGAGAGAGGGACCTGGGGAGAATGGTATTATACACAGAGAGAGGGACTGGACCTGGGGAGAATGGTATTATACACAGAGAGAGGGACTGGACCTGGGGAGAATGGTATTATACACAGAGAGAGGGACTGGACCTGGGGAGAATGGTATTATACACAGAGAGAGGGACTGGACCTGGGGAGAATGGTATTATACACAGAGAGAGGGACTGGACCTGGGGAGAATGGTATTATACACAGAGAGAGGGACTGGACCTGGGGAGAATGGTATTATACACAGAGAGACTGGACCTGGGGAGAATGGTATTATACACAGAGAGAGGGACCTGGGGAGAATGGTATTATACACAGAGAGAGGGACCTGGGGAGAATGGTATTATACACAGAGAGAGGGACCTGGGGAGAATGGTATTATACACAGAGAGAGGGACTGGGGAGAATGGTATTATACACAGAGAGAGGGACTGGACCTGGGGAGAATGGTATTATACACAGAGAGAGGGACTGGACCTGGGGAGAATGGTATTATACACAGAGAGAGGGACTGGACCTGGGGAGAATGGTATTATACACAGAGAGAGGGACTGGACCTGGGGAGAATGGTATTATACACAGAGAGAGGGACCTGGGGAGAATGGTATTATACACAGAGAGAGGGACCTGGGGAGAATGGTATTATACACAGAGAGAGGGACTGGACCTGGGGAGAATGGTATTATACACAGAGAGAGGGACTGGACCTGGGGAGAATGGTATTATACACAGAGAGAGGGACCTGGGGAGAATGGTATTATACACAGAGAGAGGGACTGGACCTGGGGAGAATGGTATTATACACAGAGAGAGGGACCTGGGGAGAATGGTATTATACACAGAGAGAGGGACTGGACCTGGGGAGAATGGTATTATACACAGAGAGAGGGACTGGACCTGGGGAGAATGGTATTATACACAGAGAGAGGGACCTGGGGAGAATGGTATTATACACAGAGAGAGGGACCTGGGGAGAATGGTATTATACACAGAGAGAGGGACTGGACCTGGGGAGAATGGTATTATACACAGAGAGAGGGACTGGACCTGGGGAGAATGGTATTATACACAGAGAGAGGGACCTGGGGAGAATGGTATTATACACAGAGAGAGGGACTGGACCTGGGGAGAATGGTATTATACACAGAGAGAGGGACTGGACCTGGGGAGAATGGTATTATACACAGAGAGAGGGACTGGACCTGGGGAGAATGGTATTATACACAGAGAGAGGGACTGGACCTGGGGAGAATGGTATTATACACAGAGAGAGGGACTGGACCTGGGGAGAATGGTATTATACACAGAGAGAGGGACTGGACCTGGGGAGAATGGTATTATACACAGAGAGAGGGACTGGACCTGGGGAGAATGGTATTATACACAGAGAGAGGGACCTGGGGAGAATGGTATTATACACAGAGAGAGGGACTGGACCTGGGGAGAATGGTATTATACACAGAGAGAGGGACTGGGGAGAATGGTATTATACACAGAGAGAGGGACCTGGGGAGAATGGTATTATACACAGAGAGAGGGACCTGGGGAGAATGGTATTATACACAGAGAGAGGGACTGGACCTGGGGAGAATGGTATTATACACAGAGAGAGGGACTGGACCTGGGGAGAATGGTATTATACACAGAGAGAGGGACTGGACCTGGGGAGAATGGTATTATACACAGAGAGAGGGACTGGGGAGAATGGTATTATACACAGAGAGAGGGACTGGACCTGGGGAGAATGGTATTATACACAGAGAGAGGGACCTGGGGAGAATGGTATTATACACAGAGAGAGGGACTGGACCTGGGGAGAATGGTATTATACACAGAGAGAGGGACTGGACCTGGGGAGAATGGTATTATACACAGAGAGAGGGCCTGGGGAGAATGGTATTATACACAGAGAGAGGGACCTGGGGAGAATGGTATTATACACAGAGAGAGGGACCTGGGGAGAATGGTATTATACACAGAGAGAGGGACCTGGGGAGAATGGTATTATACACAGAGAGAGGGACCTGGGGAGAATGGTATTATACACAGAGAGAGGGACTGGACCTGGGGAGAATGGTATTATACACAGAGAGAGGGACTGGACCTGGGGAGAATGGTATTATACACAGAGAGAGGGACTGGACCTGGGGAGAATGGTATTATACACAGAGAGAGGGACTGGACCTGGGGAGAATGGTATTATACACAGAGAGAGGGACTGGACCTGGGGAGAATGGTATTATACACAGAGAGAGGGACTGGACCTGGGGAGAATGGTATTATACACAGAGAGAGGGACCTGGGGAGAATGGTATTATACACAGAGAGAGGGACCTGGGGAGAATGGTATTATACACAGAGAGAGGGACCTGGGGAGAATGGTATTATACACAGAGAGAGGGACCTGGGGAGAATGGTATTATACACAGAGAGAGGGACTGGGGAGAATGGTATTATACACAGAGAGAGGGACTGGGGAGAATGGTATTATACACAGAGAGAGGGACTGGACCTGGGGAGAATGGTATTATACACAGAGAGAGGGACTGGACCTGGGGAGAATGGTATTATACACAGAGAGAGGGACCTGGGGAGAATGGTATTATACACAGAGAGAGGGACCTGGGGAGAATGGTATTATACACAGAGAGAGGGACCTGGGGAGAATGGTATTATACACAGAGAGAGGGACTGGACCTGGGGAGAATGGTATTATACACAGAGAGAGGACTGGACCTGGGGAGAATGGTATTATACACAGAGAGAGGGACCTGGGGAGAATGGTATTATACACAGAGAGAGGGACCTGGGGAGAATGGTATTATACACAGAGAGAGGGACTGGGGAGAATGGTATTATACACAGAGAGAGGGACCTGGGGAGAATGGTATTATACACAGAGAGAGGGACCTGGGGAGAATGGTATTATACACAGAGAGAGGGACTGGACCTGGGGAGAATGGTATTATACACAGAGAGAGGGGACCTGGGGAGAATGGTATTATACACAGAGAGAGGGACTGGACCTGGGGAGAATGGTATTATACACAGAGAGAGGGACTGGGGAGAATGGTATTATACACAGAGAGAGGGACTGGGGAGAATGGTATTATACACAGAGAGAGGGACTGGACCTGGGGAGAATGGTATTATACACAGAGAGAGGGACTGGACCTGGGGAGAATGGTATTATACACAGAGAGAGGGACCTGGGGAGAATGGTATTATACACAGAGAGAGGGACCTGGGGAGAATGGTATTATACACAGAGAGAGGGACCTGGGGAGAATGGTATTATACACAGAGAGAGGGACTGGACCTGGGGAGAATGGTATTATACACAGAGAGAGGGACTGGGGAGAATGGTATTATACACAGAGAGAGGGACCTGGGGAGAATGGTATTATACACAGAGAGAGGGACCTGGGGAGAATGGTATTATACACAGAGAGAGGGACTGGACCTGGGGAGAATGGTATTATACACAGAGAGAGGGACTGGACCTGGGGAGAATGGTATTATACACAGAGAGAGGGACTGGACCTGGGGAGAATGGTATTATACACAGAGAGAGGGACTGGACCTGGGGAGAATGGTATTATACACAGAGAGAGGGACTGGACCTGGGGAGAATGGTATTATACACAGAGAGAGGGACTGGACCTGGGGAGAATGGTATTATACACAGAGAGAGGGACCTGGGGAGAATGGTATTATACACAGAGAGAGGGACCTGGGGAGAATGGTATTATACACAGAGAGAGGGACCTGGGGAGAATGGTATTATACACAGAGAGAGGGACCTGGGGAGAATGGTATTATACACAGAGAGAGGGACTGGGGAGAATGGTATTATACACAGAGAGAGGGACCTGGGGAGAATGGTATTATACACAGAGAGAGGGACTGGACCTGGGGAGAATGGTATTATACACAGAGAGGGGGACTGGACCTGGGGAGAATGGTATTATACACAGAGAGAGGGACTGGACCTGGGGAGAATGGTATTATACACAGAGAGAGGGACCTGGGGAGAATGGTATTATACACAGAGAGAGGGACTGGGGAGAATGGTATTATACACAGAGAGAGGGACCTGGGGAGAATGGTATTATACACAGAGAGAGGGACCTGGGGAGAATGGTATTATACACAGAGAGAGGGACTGGACCTGGGGAGAATGGTATTATACACAGAGAGAGGGACCTGGGGAGAATGGTATTATACACAGAGAGAGGGACCTGGGGAGAATGGTATTATACACAGAGAGAGGGACTGGGGAGAATGGTATTATACACAGAGAGAGGGACCTGGGGAGAATGGTATTATACACAGAGAGAGGGACTGGGGAGAATGGTATTATACACAGAGAGAGGGACTGGACCTGGGGAGAATGGTATTATACACAGAGAGAGGGACCTGGGGAGAATGGTATTATACACAGAGAGAGGGACTGGACCTGGGGAGAATGGTATTATACACAGAGAGAGGGACTGGGGAGAATGGTATTATACACAGAGAGAGGGACTGGACCTGGGGAGAATGGTATTATACACAGAGAGAGGGACTGGACCTGGGGAGAATGGTATTATACACAGAGAGAGGGACTGGACCTGGGGAGAATGGTATTATACACAGAGAGAGGGACCTGGGGAGAATGGTATTATACACAGAGAGAGGGACTGACCTGGGGAGAATGGTATTATACACAGAGAGAGGGACTGGACCTGGGGAGAATGGTATTATACACAGAGAGAGGGACTGGACCTGGGGAGAATGGTATTATACACAGAGAGAGGGACTGGGGAGAATGGTATTATACACAGAGAGAGGGACTGGGGAGAATGGTATTATACACAGAGAGAGGGACTGGGGAGAATGGTATTATACACAGAGAGAGGGACCGGGGGAGAATGGTATTATACACAGAGAGAGGGACTGGACCTGGGGAGAATGGTATTATACACAGAGAGAGGGACCTGGGGAGAATGGTATTATACACAGAGAGAGGGACTGGACCTGGGGAGAATGGTATTATACACAGAGAGAGGGACCTGGGGAGAATGGTATTATACACAGAGAGAGGGACCTGGGGAAATGGTATTATACACAGAGAGAGGGACCTGGGGAGAATGGTATTATACACAGAGAGAGGGACCTGGGGAGAATGGTATTATACACAGAGAGAGGGACTGGGGAGAATGGTATTATACACAGAGAGAGAGGGACCTGGGGAGAATGGTATTATACACAGAGAGAGGGACTGACCTGGGGAGAATGGTATTATACACAGAGAGAGGGACCTGGGGAGAATGGTATTATACACAGAGAGAGGGACTGGACCTGGGGAGAATGGTATTATACACAGAGAGAGGGACTGTACCTGGGGAGAATGGTATTATACACAGAGAGAGGGACCTGGGGAGAATGGTATTATACACAGAGAGAGGGACTGGGGAGAATGGTATTATACACAGAGAGAGGGACTGGGGAGAATGGTATTATACACAGAGAGAGGGACTGGACCTGGGGAGAATGGTATTATACACAGAGAGAGGGACTGGACCTGGGGAGAATGGTATTATACACAGAGAGAGGGACTGGACCTGGGGAGAATGGTATTATACACAGAGAGAGGGACTGGACCTGGGGAGAATGGTATTATACACAGAGAGAGGGACTGGACCTGGGGAGAATGGTATTATACACAGAGAGAGGGACTGGGGAGAATGGTATTATACACAGAGAGAGGGACCTGGGGAGAATGGTATTATACACAGAGAGAGGGACTGGACCTGGGGAGAATGGTATTATACACAGAGAGAGGGACTGGACCTGGGGAGAATGGTATTATACACAGAGAGAGGGACTGGACCTGGGGAGAATGGTATTATACACAGAGAGAGGGACCTGGGGAGAATGGTATTATACACAGAGAGAGGGACTGGACCTGGGGAGAATGGTATTATACACAGAGAGAGGGACCTGGGGAGAATGGTATTATACACAGAGAGAGGGACTGGACCTGGGGAGAATGGTATTATACACAGAGAGAGGGACTGGACCTGGGGAGAATGGTATTATACACAGAGAGAGGGACTGGACCTGGGGAGAATGGTATTATACACAGAGAGAGGGACCCTGGGGAGAATGGTATTATACACAGAGAGAGGGACTGGACCTGGGGAGAATGGTATTATACACAGAGAGAGGGACTGGACCTGGGGAGAATGGTATTATACACAGAGAGAGGGACTGGACCTGGGGAGAATGGTATTATACACAGAGAGAGGGACTGGACCTGGGGAGAATGGTATTATACACAGAGAGAGGGACTGGACCTGGGGAGAATGGTATTATACACAGAGAGAGGGACTGGACCTGGGGAGAATGGTATTATACACAGAGAGAGGGACTGGACCTGGGGAGAATGGTATTATACACAGAGAGAGGGGACTGGACCTGGGGAGAATGGTATTATACACAGAGAGAGGGACTGGACCTGGGGAGAATGGTATTATACACAGAGAGAGGGACCTGGGGAGAATGGTATTATACACAGAGAGAGGGCCTGGGGAGAATGGTATTATACACAGAGAGAGGGACTGGGGAGAATGGTATTATACACAGAGAGAGGGACTGGGGAGAATGGTATTATACACAGAGAGAGGGACCTGGGGAGAATGGTATTATACACAGAGAGAGGGACTGGGGAGAATGGTATTATACACACTCGTGGTGTTGGACTATTATTGGACTATTATTGATATTCATGTGAGACTGTTGAGCGTGAAAAACCCAGCAGCTTTGCAGTTCTTGACCGGTGCGCCTGGTACATACTGCCACGTTTAAAGGCACTTCAACCTGTTGTCTGGCCCATTCGCTCACTGTCTCAAGGCTTAAAAACAAACATTTTATTACCAAGTGACATCAATAAGGGATCATAGTTTTCACCTGGTCAGACTATGTCATGAAAAGAACAGGTGTTCTTAATGTTTTGTCCACTCAATGCACACACACACACACACACACACACACACACACACACACACACACACACACACACACACACACACACACACACACACACACACACACACACACACACCTGTTATTCAGCTGCTATTCCCCCCGACAGGGTTCTGATCCTCCCTCTCTCTCCTCCCCCCTCACACCTCCTCCCTCTCTCTCCTCTCCCACCTCCCCCCTCACACCTCCTCCCTCTCTCTCCTCCACCTTCCTCTCCCTCCTCCCTCATCTCCCTCCTCCCTCTCCCCCCTCCCTCCTCTCCCCCCTCTCCCTCCTCCACAGTGTCTGAGAAAGTGGGGTTTCAGGCGTTGTGAGGATATCTGTTGGATCAAAACCAACAAGAACAACCCTGGAAAGACCAAAACCCTCGACCCTAAAGCTGTGTTTCCCCTCCCAAGGTAACACACACCATGACACACACACACCATGACACACACACGCACCATGACACACACACACCATGACACACACACATACCATGACACACACACACACCATGACACACACACACACCATGACACACACACACACAATGACACACACACACACCATGACACACACACACCATGACACACACACACACCATGACACACACACCATGACACACACACACACCATGACACACACACACACCATGACACACACACACACCATGACACACACACACACCAGCAACACCAACACACTTACAGTCTTACGAAAATGTACCACGATTTCTCCCCCCTCTCCTCCCTCTCCTCCTCCCCCTCTCCTCTCCCCCTCCCTCCCTCTTTCCCCCCTTCTCCTCTTCCCCCTCTCCCCCCTCCCCCTCTCCTTCTTCCCTTCCCCCTCCCTCCCCCCTCTCCTCTCCCCCTCCTATTCCCCTCCCTCTCTCCCCCCTCTCCCTCTCTCTCCCCTCTCCCCTCCTCCCCCTCCCTCTCCCTCTCCCCCTCTCCTCTCCCCCTCCCTCCTCCTCCCCCTCTCCCTCTTCCCCTCCCCTCCCCCTCCCCCCCCTCTCCTCTTCCCTCCCTCTCCCCCTCCCTCCCTCCCCCCATCTCTCCTCTTCCCCCTCCCTCTCCCTCCCTCCCTCCCCCTCCCTCCCCCCTCCCTCTCCCCTTCCCCTCCCTCCCTCTCCCCCTCTCCTCTTCCCCTCCCTCTCCCCCTCCCTCTCCCCCATCTCTCCTCTTCCCCTTCCTCTCCCCCATCTCTCCTCTTCCCCTCCCTCTCCCCCCCCCCTCCCTCCCCTCCCCCTCTCCTCTTCCCCTCCCTCTCCCCCATCCCTCCCTCTTCCCCCTCCCTCTCCTTCTGTCTGGGGAGGCCTCCCTCTCTCCTCTCCCCTCTACCATCTCACCAGGTCCCCCTCCCTCTCCTCTTCCCCTCAGACCTGGGTCTTCCCCCTCCCTCTCCCCTCTTCCCCCTCCCTCTCTCCTCTACCCCTCCTACCTCTCACCCTCCCTGGGTCCTCCCCCCTCCAGGTCCTCTTCCCCTCCTCTTCTTCCCCCTTCCCTCTCTCCTCTCTAGGAACACTGTCTAATGGGTATTAAAGGAACAGTCCGGACTACAGATGGGGATTTCATCCACGCCAACGTGGATATCGACCTGATTATTACCGAGTGAGCCTGAGATCGGGAACGTGGAGAAGCCGGTGGAGATATTTCATATTATAGAGCACTTCTGTCTGGGGAGACGAAGACTACACCTGTTTGGACGAGACTCTACCATCAGACCAGGTGGGTCCTCAGACCAGGTGGGTCCTCAGACCAGGTGGGTCCTCAGACCAGGTGGGACCTCAGACCACACCATCAGACCAGGTGGGTCCCATCAGACCAGGTGGGTCCTCAGACCAGGTGGGTCATCAGACCAGGTGGGTCCTCAGACCAGGTGGGTCATCAGACCAGGTGGGTCCTCAGACCACACCATCAGACTACACCTGTTTGGACGAGACTCTACCATCAGACCAGGTGGGTCCTCAGACCAGGTGGGTCCTCAGACCAGGTGGGTCCTCAGACCAGGTGGGTCCTCAGACCAGGTGGGTCCTCAGACCAGGTGGGTCCTCACCAGTGGGTCATCAGACCAGGTCAGACCAGGTGGGTCATCAGACCAGGTGGGTCCTCAGACCACACCATCAGACTACACCTGTTTGGACGAGACTCTACCATCAGACCAGGTGGGTCCTCAGACCAGGTGGGTCCTCAGACCAGGTGGGTCATCAGACCAGGTGGGCCATCAGACCAGGTGGGTCATCAGACCAGGTGGGTCCTCAGACCAGGTGGGTCCTCAGACTACACCTGTTTGGACGAGACTCTACCATCAGACCAGGTGGGTCCTCAGACCAGGTGGGTCATCAGACCAGGTGGGTCATCAGACCAGGTGGGTCATCAGACCAGGTGGGTCCTCAGACCAGGTGGGTCATCAGACCAGGTGGGACCTCAGACCAGGTGGGTC
>NW_027009178.1:25000-52221 GCF_036934945.1 Oncorhynchus masou masou | reverse complement strand
CCAGCTATTGTCGTTCTTTTAACGTAGCTAGCCAGCTAGCCCCCGAATAGCAGCACTGTAGTAACTATTACAGTACAACGGTTTGATTTGTTTGATCGTAGCTAGCTAGCTACATAGCCGTCTTTGTATCTAAGACAATTGTGTAGCCTACAGCGATTTTCTAGGTTAGCTAGCCAGCTATTGTCGTTCTTTTAAGGTAACGTAACGCAATCAACCTGCTAGCTAGCCAGCTAGCCCCCGAATAGCAGCACTGTAGAAACTATTACACTCGACGGAACGACTTGATTAGTGTAGTGTCAACATCGCAGCCACTACCAGCTAGCCTACTCCAGCAGTACTGTATCATTTCAATCATTTTAGTCAATAAGATTCTTGCTACGTAAGCTTAACTTTCTGAACATTCGAGACGTGTAGTCCACTTGTCATTCCAATCTCCTTTGCATTAGCGTAGCCTCTTCTGTAGCCTGTCAACTATGTGTCTATCTATCCCTGTTCTCTCCTCTCTGCACAGACCATACAAACGCTCCACACCGCGTGGCCGCGGCCACCCTAATCTGGTGGTCCCAGCGCGCACGACCCACGTGGAGTTCCTGGTCTCCGGTAGCCTCTGGAACTGCCGATCTGCGGCCAACAAGGCAGAGTTCATCTCAGCCTATGCCTCCCTCCAGTCCCTCGACTTCCTGGCACTGACGGAAACATGGATCACCACAGATAACACTGCTACTCCTACTGCTCTCTCTTCGTCCGCCCACGTGTTCTCGCACACCCCGAGAGCTTCTGGTCAGCGGGGTGGTGGCACCGGGATCCTCATCTCTCCCAAGTGGTCATTCTCTCTCTCTCCCTTACCCATCTATCTATCGCCTCCTTTGAATTCCATGCTGTCACAGTTACCAGCCCTTTCAAGCTTAACATCCTTATCATTTATCGCCCTCCAGGTTCCCTCGGAGAGTTCATCAATGAGCTTGATGCCTTGATAAGCTCCTTTCCTGAGGACGGCTCACCTCTCACAGTCCTGGGCGACTTTAACCTCCCCACGTCTACCTTTGACTCATTCCTCTCTGCCTCCTTCTTTCCACTCCTCTCCTCTTTTGACCTCACCCTCTCACCTTCCCCCCTACTCACAAGGCAGGCAATACGCTCGACCTCATCTTTACTAGATGCTGTTCTTCCACTAACCTCATTGCAACTCCCCTCCAAGTCTCCGACCACTACCTTGTATCCTTTTCCCTCTCGCTCTCATCCAACACTTCCCACACTGCCCCTACTCGGATGGTATCGCGCCGTCCCAACCTTCGCTCTCTCTCCCCCGCTTCTCTCTCCTCTTCCATCCTATCATCTCTTCCCTCTGCTCATACCTTCTCCAACCTTTCTCCTGATTCTGCCTCCTCAACCCTCCTCTCTTCCCTTTCTGCATCCTTTGACTCTCTATGTCCCCTATCCTCCAGGCCGGCTCGGTCCTCCCCTCCCGCTCCGTGGCTCGATGACTCATTGCGAGCTCACAGAACAGAGCTCCGGGCAGCCGAGCGGAAATGGAGGAAAACTCGCCTCCCTGCGGACCTGGCATCCTTTCACTCCCTCCTCTCTACATTTTCCTCCTCTGTCTCTGCTGCTAAAGCCACTTTCTACCACTCTAAATTCCAAGCATCTGCCTCTAACCCTAGGAAGCTCTTTGCCACCTTCTCCTCCCTCCTGAATCCTCCTCCCCTCCCCCCCTCCTCCCTCTCTGCAGATGACTTCGTCAACCATTTTGAAAAGAAGGTCGACGACATCCGATCCTCGTTTGCTAAGTCAAACGACACCGCTGGTTCTGCTCACACTGCCCTACCCTGTGCTCTGACCTCTTTCTCCCCTCTCTCTCCAGATGAAATCTCGCTTCTTGTGACGGCCGGCCGCCCAACAACCTGCCCGCTTGACCCTATCCCCTCCTCTCTTCTCCAGACCATTTCCGGAGACCTTCTCCCTTACCTCACCTCGCTCATCAACTCATCCCTGACCGCTGGCTACGTCCCTTCCGTCTTCAAGAGAGCGAGAGTTGCACCCCTTCTGAAAAAACCTACACTCGATCCCTCCGATGTCAACAACTACAGACCAGTATCCCTTCTTTCTTTTCTCTCCAAAACTCTTGAACGTGCCGTCCTTGGCCAGCTCTCCCGCTATCTCTCTCAGAATGACCTTCTTGATCCAAATCAGTCAGGTTTCAAGACTAGTCATTCAACTGAGACTGCTCTTCTCTGTATCACGGAGGCGCTCTGCACTGCTAAAGCTAACTCTCTCTCCTCTGCTCTCATCCTTCTAGACCTATCGGCTGCCTTCGATACTGTGAACCATCAGATCCTCCTCTCCACCCTCTCCGAGTTGGGCATCTCCGGCGCGGCCCACGCTTGGATTGCGTCCTACCTGACAGGTCGCTCCTACCAGGTGGCGTGGCGAGAATCTGTCTCCTCGCCACGCGCTCTCACCACTGGTGTCCCCCAGGGCTCTGTTCTAGGCCCTCTCCTATTCTCGCTATACACCAAGTCACTTGGCTCTGTCATAACCTCACATGGCTCTCCTATCATTGCTATGCAGACGACACACAATTAATCTTCTCCTTTCCCCCTTCTGATGACCAGGTGGCGAATCGCATCTCTGCATGTCTGGCAGACATATCAGTGTGGATGACGGATCACCACCTCAAGCTGAACCTCGGCAAGACGGAGCTGCTGTTCCTCCCGGGGAAGGACTGCCCGTTCCATGATCTCGCCATCACGGTTGACAACTCCATTGTGTCCTCCTCCCAGAGCGCTAAGAACCTTGGCGTGATCCTGGACATCACCCTGTCGTTCTCAACCAACATCATGGCGGTGGCCCGTTCCTGTAGGTTCATGCTCTACAACATCCGCAGAAGTACGACCCTGCCTCACACAGGAAGCGGCGCAGGTCCTAATCCAGGCACTTGTCATCTCCCGTCTGGATTACTGCAACTCGCTGTTGGCTGGGCTCCCTGCCTGTGCCATTAAACCCCTACAACTCATCCAGAACGCCGCAGCCCGTCTGGTGTTCAACCTTCCCAAGTTCTCTCACGTCACCCCGCTCCTCCGCTCTCTCCACTGGCTTCCAGTTGAAGCTCGCATCCGCTACAAGACCATGGTGCTTGCCTACGGAGCTGTGAGGGGAACGGCACCGCAGTACCTCCAGGCTCTGATCAGGCCCTACACCCAAGCAAGGGCACTGCGTTCATCCACCTCTGGCCTGCTCGCCTCCCTACCATTGAGGAAGTACAGTTCCCGCTCAGCCCAGTCAAAACTGTTCGCTGCTCTGGCCCCCAATGGTGGAACAAACTCCCTCACGACGCCAGGACAGCGGAGTCAATCACCACCTTCCGGAGACACCTGAAACCCCACCTCTTCAAGGAATACCTAGGATAGGATAAGTAATCCCTTCTCACCACCCCCCCTTAATGATTTAGATGCACTATTATGTAAAGTGGCTGTTCCCACTGGATGTCAGAAGGTGATTACCAATTTGTAAGTCGCTCTGGATAGGCGTCTGCTAAATAACTTAATGTAAATGTAAATGTACATGGTTAGTTAGTGAGTAGTACATGGCTAGTTAGTTGTATGTGGTTAGTTAGTCGTACATAGTTAGTTAGTTAATAGTACATGGTTAGTTAGCATTATGTGGTTAGTTAGTAGTACATGGGTAGTTAGTTAGTAGTACATGGTTAGTTATTTTTAAGTTGTTAGTTAGTATTATGTGGTTAAGTAATAGTATGTGGCTTGTTAGTAGTACATGGATAGTTAGTATTATGTGCTAGTTAGTATTATGTGGTTAGTTAGTTGTACATGGTTAGTTATTTTTAGGTTGCTAGTTAGTATTATGTGGTTAGTTAGTAGTACATGGTTAGTTAGTATGAAGTGGTTAGTTAGTAGTACCTGGTTAGTTTGTATTATATGGTTAGTTAGTAATACCTGGTTAGTTAGTTAGTAGTACATGGC
Source organism: Oncorhynchus masou masou (assembly GCF_036934945.1). Taxonomy (NCBI): domain Eukaryota; kingdom Metazoa; phylum Chordata; class Actinopteri; order Salmoniformes; family Salmonidae; genus Oncorhynchus; species Oncorhynchus masou. The sequence goes on along the minus strand of NW_027009178.1, from coordinate 48,244 downwards.
TAGTTAGTATTATGTGGTTAGTTAGTAATACCTGGTTAAGTAGTACATGGCTAGTTAGTATTATGTGGTTAGTTAGTAATACCTGGTTAGTTAGTTAGTAGTACATGGCTAGTTAGTATTATGTGGTTAGTTAGTAATACCTGGTTAGTTAGTTAGTAGTACATGGCTAGTTAGTATTATGTGGTTAGTTAGTAGTAGTACTTACGGTGATCCTGTCCTCCTTGTCTTCGATGCGTACTTTGTCCTTCTTCCAGTAGGTGGTGGGTTCAGGGTGACCTCTAGGGGGGATACACTCCAGGATGGCCGGCTCCCGGCTGCCACCACCACGCCTGTAGGGTTCTGTCTGAAGTCATCACGCAGCACTGAGGAGAAAGAGGAGAGGAGAGAGGGAGGGTGAGCCTGCGAAGAAGGCTCTGCAATGACAAAACACTTTATCTGATCAAATACTTAGCTAGGTGTCTCTGTGAACACTTTACGCAATGACTTGCAATGTCTGTGTCTGTGTGTGTGGTGAGTGCATGGGGGGGATCAGCCTGATGTGTATTAAACTGTGATGTGAAATATCATCTGACTGGTCTAGCACAAGTAGCAGCTGATTGGAGTTAATGGAGCTCCCAGCGGAGGCAGGAGTACAGGAACACACAGAATAACCTGAAACATGGTGTCACTCACATCACAGAGCTCACAGGAACACACAGAATATCCTGAAGCATGGTGTCACTCACATCACAGAGCTCACAGGAACACACAGAATGCCCTGAAGCATGGTGTCACTCACATCACAGAGCTCACAGGGGCGCAGCACTGCTCAGCACCATGGACATAGTACACACACACACACTGACCATGGGCGGTCTGGCAAACAATGTTCCCCGCTATCTAATCCCTCTCAGGTAGCCCTTTTCGTCACACAGATCCCCTCTCAGCCTGTCTAGTGTTCCGTCATACACACAGAACAGGCCTGCTCATTATCAACCACACAATGGCTGCTCATGTTAACAGTTGACAACACACATCAACCCCCATTAGTTATTAGAGACTACACCAGTATCAGTGTCTTCTACACTGAGGAACACCTTACTAATATTGAGTTGCACCCCCACCCCCCTTTCCCCCTCTTTTCCCCTCAGAACAGCCTCAATTCATTAGGGCATGGACTCTACAAGGCGTTGAAAGCATTCCACAGAGATTCTGGCCCATGTTGACTCCAATGCTTACCACAGTTGTGTCAAGCTGACTGATGTTCATTTGGTGGTGGACCATTCTGATACACAAGGGAATCTGTTGAGCATGAAAAACCCAGCAGTGTTGCAGTGTTCTTGACACAAACCAGTACAGCTGGCAACTACTACCATACCCCATTCAAAGGCACTTCAATATTTTGTGTTGCCCATTCACCGTCTAAATGACACACATTCACAATCCATGTTTCAATCTCAAGGCTTAAAAATCCTTCTTTAACCTGTCTTCTCCCCTTCATCTACACTAATTGAGGTGGATTTAACAAATTACATCAATAAGGGATCATAGTTTCACCTGGATTCACCTGGTCAGTCTATGTCATGGAAAGATCAATTGTTTTGTATATTTTTAGTGTATATTAGCAAATGCCCTTGTGCTCTGCAGTGTTACAGAAAACACTGGACCACTTAACAGATATAAATAGCTGCTTCACAGAGAAAAGATTACCTTAAAAGCTCAGGCTGCTTGTTAAAGCCACAAACTTGGGATCATTCTAGAACATGCTGGGCGCACTCAAGCTGACATTTTCCTGCTTAACCCAAACCAAATCCACAGAATTCCAAATGAGGAATTCCGTCATGTCGGGCGGTGATTCCAGCCTGTATCTGGGGACATGTGTGATGGATAAAAGAAGAAGAAGGGGATGTTTGAGGAGAGCTAAATTAAGGGCAGCACCACAGGTTCTTGTGCAAATTCCCTGTGGTGCTTGCCTGCACACACACACACACACACACAGGGAGAAGGGGTTGGATTAGAGTGGTATAATAGGTCCCAGTGCGCTTCTCTCCTCTGTTCTTCTCTCCACTGCTCTGCTCTACTCTGCTCCGCTCTCCTCTCCTCTCCTCTCCTCTCCTCTCCTCTCCTCTCCTCTCCTCTCCTCTCCTCTCCTCTCCTCTCCTCTCCTCTCCTCTCCTCTCCTCTCCTCTCCTCTGTCTCCTCCTCTCCTCTCCTCTCCTCTCCTCTGTTATCATCTCCTCTCCTCTCCTCTCCTCTCCTCTCCTCTCCTCTCCTCTCCCTCTCCTCTCCTCTCCTCTCCTCTGTTATCATCTCCTCTGTTATCATCTCCTCTCCTCTGTTCTCCTCTGTTCTCCTCTGTTCTCCTCTCCTCTCCTCTACAAGGCCCACTAGGTCTGTTTATTTATTTATTTAGGAAGGGCGGGAGGGAATAGGGGGGAGGGAAAAAGCTTTCAACTCAATTTTCCAGGGGATGGAAACAGGGTACATAGGGGGACTTTTGTGTGACATGAATTCAAATGAAATCCTCTCAGACTGGGAGGAGAGAGTACACAAAGAGAGCTCCTCTCTGGTTGGAGGGAGTGAGGGAGAGGAAGGAGCAAGGGAGACGGATCGAGAGAGAGACGGATTGTGAGAGAGGTATAGAGCAGTGGCTACGCTGTGGGTCCCTCCTATTGTTGGTCCAGCTAGGATGCAGCACTTTGCACTCATGAGCTGCTGTATTTAGCCAGCCCCAGACAGACAGACAGACAGACAGACAGACAGACAGACAGACAGACAGACAGACAGACAGACAGACAGACAGACAGACAGAGCCTCAGCCTGCCTGGTTCCTCTGTTTCCATCACAAACAGAGACCTGTTTGAATGTGGCGGCCAAGTGTTTTTTGTCCAGACATTGAAACAAGATCTACTAGACAAAGTGTATGTTATATTATGTGTGTGTTTGTACACATGTTTTACAGTATTGCAGAAGCTACCAAGCCCCTCCCCTATACAAACAAACAAACACACCTCTGCAAACAGACACAATTTCAAACACTGAGTTCCCAACAGGTACACACATTCACACAGCTGATGTGTATTCAGGTGAGAGGATTATGTTCTGTGTGTTGGTTCTGGGTTCTGTAATAACATCACAATGCCTTGAACAGATGCATGTGCAAGAAACGAGCAGGGAAAACACACCCACATTCAAATCCTGACTCGATACAACTGAAGAACGTCCAAAGCATCATTCTAGGATTTCTGCTTACATTTTTCTTTTTTTTAACCTTTATTTAACTAGGCAAGTCAGTTAAGAACACATTCTTATTTTCAATGACAGCCAACGAACAGTGGGTTAACTGCCTGTTCAGGGGCAGAACAACAGATTTGTACCTTGTCAGCTCAGGGATTTGAACTTGCAACCTTCCGGTTACTAGTCCAACGCTCTAACCGCTAGGCTACCCTGATGATTACCACTGACCATCTGCCTTTGCGCCACTACTGATTAGCAGTACATTCCTTGGATGTGTGTACAGTTTGTGAAAGTGTGTGGCTTTTGTGTGTGTTTGCTGTGTGTGTGTGTGGTATGATCTGTGTATATACAGGTTCTGAACTCTTGCTCTAACTCCAGGGCTTACGGGCACGGAGGCCCATATCGCCGGGCAGATGTCAGACATAATTGCATTTCTATCCCCCTGATAACCCCAGCTCTTACCCCTCCAAAAACACCTCACCTCCCACGGAGGTATAAGGCCCAAATTCGTGCCAGTGTCCTTACTGGTGATTAATATTACATATGTATATATGCATACCCTTCTCCCTGCGAAGGCTGCACCTGTCAGACAGGCTGCAGGCGATACAAACCCATATCAGAAAAAGGCAGCTCTGCAGGAAACTTTCCGCCCGACTGTGGAACAGTGTTGGAGTGGGAAGGGACCGACTCGGCAGACAAATGTATTTATGTGAGTGTTGGAAAGGGCCGACTGTGGAACAGTGTTGGAGTGGAAGGGCCAACTACCTAAGGAGGCAGCAGGAGAAGGGGTGGGGTGGAGGGGAAGGGCCGACTGTGGAACAGTGTTGGAGTGGGAAGGGCAGTGGAAGGCTGAAGGGGGTAAAGCACAGTAAAAGGCAGCTGTTGCACCTGGCGAGCGGCAACTTTCAAACTTAAAGGGGAAAGAGTCAAGTTGCAACTTGCATGGTGGAAAGGGCGACTGTGGAACAGTGTTGGGAAAAGGGCAGACTGTGGAACAGTGTTGGAGTGGGAAGGGCAGACTGTGGAACAGTGTTGGAGTGGGAAGGGCAGACTGTGGAACAGTGTTGAGTGGAAGGGCAGACTGTGGAACAGTGTTGGAGTGGGAAGGGCAGACTGTGGAACAGTGTTGGAGTGGGAAGGGCCGAATGTGGAACAGTGTTGGAGTGGGAAGGGCAGACTGTGGAACAGTGTTGGAGTGGGAAGGGCAGTGTGTTGGAGTGGGAAGGGCCGAATGTGGAACAGTGTTGCAGACTGTGGAACAGTGTTGGAGTGGGAAGGGCAGACTGTGGAACAGTGTTGGAGTGGGGGCAGACTGGGAACAGACTGTGGAACAGTGTTGGAGTGGGGAAGGGCAGACTGTGGAACAGTGTTGGAGTGGAAGGGCCGACTGGGAAGTGTTGGAGTGGGAAGGGCAGACTGTGGAACAGTGTTGGAGTGGGAAGGGCCGAATGTGGAACAGTGTTGGAGTGGGAAGGGCAGACTGTGGAACAGTGTTGGAGTGGGAAGGGCAGACTGTGGAACAGTGTTGGAGTGGGAAGGGCAGACTGTGGAACAGTGTTGGAGTGGGAAGGGCCGACTGTGGAACAGTGTTGGAGTGGGAAGGGCCGAATGTGGAACAGTGTTGGAGTGGGAAGGGCCGAATGTGGAACAGTGTTGGAGTGGGAAGGGCAGACTGTGGAACAGTGTTGGAGTGGGAAGGGCAGACTGTGGAACAGTGTTGGAGTGGGAAGGGCCGACTGTGGAACAGTGTTGGAGTGGGGGCCGAAGGGAACAGCCGACTGTGGAACAGTGTTGGAGTGGGAAGGGCAGTGTTGGAGTGGGAAGGGCAGACTGTGGAACAGTGTTGGAGTGGGAAGGGCCGACTGTGGAACAGTGTTGGAGTGGGAAGGGCAGACTGTGGAACAGTGTTGGAGTGGGAAGGGCCGACTGTGGAACAGTGTTGGAGTGGGAAGGGCCGACTGTGAAACAGTGTTGGAGTGGGAGTGGGAACAGTGTTGGAAGGGCCTGTGGAACAGTGTGGAAAGGGCAGTGTGTTGGAGTGGGAAGGGCCGACTGTGGAACAGTGTTGGAGTGGGAAGGGCAGTGGAACAGTGTTGGAGTGGGAAGGGCAGTGTGTTGGAGTGGGAAGGGCAGACTGTGGAACAGTGTTGGAGTGGGAAGGGCAGAGTGGAACAGTGTTGGAGTGGGGGCAAGGGCAGACTGTGGAACAGTGTTGGAGTGGGAAGGGCCGACTGTGGAACAGTGTTGGAGTGGGGAAGGGCAGACTGTGGAACAGTGTTGGAGTGGGAAGGGCAGACTGTGGAACAGTGTTGGGGAAGGGCAGACTGTGGAACAGTGTTGGAAGGGCAGACTGTGGAACAGTGTTGGAGTGGGAAGGGCAGACTGTGGAACAGTGTTGGAGTGGGAAGGGCAGACTGTGGAACAGTGTTGGAGTGGGAAGGGCAGACTGTGGAACAGTGTTGGAGTGGGAAGGGCAGACTGTGGAACAGTGTTGGAGTGGCAGACTGTGGAAGGGCCGACAGTGTTGGAGTGGGAAGGGCAGACTGTGGAACAGTGTTGGAGTGGGAAGGGCAGACTGTGGAACAGTGTTGGAGTGGGAAGGGCAGACTGTGGAACAGTGTTGGAGTGGGAAGGGCCGACTGTGGAACAGTGTTGGAGTGGAAGGGCAGAACTGTGGAACAGTGTTGGAGTGGGAAGGGCAGTGACTGTGGAACAGTGTTGGAGTGGGAAGGGCAGACTGTGGAACAGTGTTGGAGTGGGAAGGGCTGTGGAACAGTGTTGGAGTGGGAAGGGCAGACTGTGGAACAGTGTTGGAGTGGGAAGGGCAGACTGTGGAACAGTGTGGAGTGGGAACAGTGTGTGGAACAGTGTTGGAGTGGGAAGGGCCGACTGAACAGTGTGGAACAGTGTTGGAGTGGGAAGGGCCGACTGTGGAACAGTGTTGGAGTGGGAAGGGCCGAATGTGGAACAGTGTTGGAGTGGGAAGGGCCGACTGTGGAACAGTGTTGGAGTGGGAAGGGCAGACTGTGGAACAGTGTTGGAGTTGGAAGGGCAGACTGTGGAACAGTGTTGGAGTTGGAAGGGCAAGGGAACAGTGTTGGAAAGGGCAGACTGTGGAACAGTGTTGGAGTGGGAAGGGCCGACTGTGGAACAGTGTTGGAGTGGGAAGGGCAGACTGTGGAACAGTGTTGGAGTGGGAAGGGCCGACTGTGGAACAGTGTTGGAGTGGGAAGGGCAGACTGTGGAACAGTGTTGGAGTGGGAAGGGCAGACTGTGGAACAGTGTTGGAGTGGGAAGGGCCGACTGTGGAACAGTGTTGGAGTGGGAAGGGCAGACTGTGGAACAGTGTTGGAGTGGGACGGGCCGAATGTGGAACTATTAGTCTACCTGCTGCCCTAGTCCACCTCTAGTAACTGTGTTCTCACTCCTAGTCTACCTCTACTAACTGTGTTCTCACTCCTAGTCCACCTCTACTAACTGTGTTCTCACTGCTAGTCCACCTCTAGTAACTGTGTTCTCACTCCTAGTCTACCTCTACTAACTGTGTTCTCACTCCTCGTCCACCTCTAGTAACTGTGTTCACACTCCTAGTCTACCTCTACTAACTGTGTTCTCACTCCTAGTCCACCTCTAGTAACTGTGTTCTCACTCCTAGTCTACCTCTACTAACTGTGTTCTCACTCCTCGTCCACCTCTAGTAACTGTGTTCTCACTCCCAGTCTACCTCTACTAACTGTGTTCTCACTCCTAGTCCACCTCTAGTAACTGTGTTCTCACTCCTAGTCTACCTCTACTAACTGTGTTCTCACTCCTCGTCCACCTCTAGTAACTGTGTTCTCACTCCTAATCTATCTCTACTAACTGTGTTCTCACTCCTAGTCTACCACTAGTAACTGTGTTCTCACTCCTAGTCTACCTCTACTAACTGTGTTCTCACTCCTAGTCCACCTCTACTAACTGTGTTCTCACTCCTACTCTACCTCTACTGTGTTCTCACTCCTAATCTATCTCTACTAACTGTGTTCTCACTCCTAGTCTACCACTAGTAACTATGTTCTCACAGCTAGTCCACCTCTAGTAACTGTGTTCTCACTGCTAGTCTACCTCTAGTAACTGTGTTCTCATTGCTAGTCTACCTCTAGTAACTGTGTTCTCACTCCTAGTCTACCTCTACTAACTGTGTTCTCACTCCTAGTCCACCTCTAGTAACTGTGTTCTCACTGCTAGTCCACCTCTAGTAACTGTGTTCTCACTCCTAGTCCACCTCTAGTAACTGTGTTCTCACTCCTAGTCTTCCTCTAGTAACTGTGTTCTCACTCCTAGTCCACCTCTACTAACTGTGTTCCTCCTAGTCTACCTCTACTAACTGTGTTCTCACTCCTAATCTATCTCTACTAACTGTGTTCTCACTCCTAGTCTACCACTAGTAACTATGTTCTCACTGCTAGTCTACCTCTAGTAACTGTGTTCTCACTGCTAGTCTACCTCTAGTAAATGTGTTCTCACTCCCAGTCCACCTCTTGTAACTGTGTACTCACTCCTAATCTACCTCTAGTAACTGTGTTCTCAGTCCTAGTCTACCACTAGTAACTGTGTTCTCACTCCTCGTCTACCTCTAGTAACTGTGTTCTCACTGCTAGTCCACCTCTAGTAACTGTGTCCTCACTCCTAGTCTACCTCTAGTAACTGTGTCCTCACTCCTAGTCTACCTCTAGTAACTCTGTGTTCTCACTCTTAGTCTACCTCTAGTAACTCTGCATTCTCACTGCTAGTCTACCTCTAGTAACTCTGTGTTCTCACTCCTAGTCTAACTCTAGTAACTGTGTTCTCACTGCTAATCTACCTCTAGTAACTGTGTCCTCACTCCTAGTCTACCTCTAGTAACTCTGTGTTCTCACTCTTAGTCTACCTCTAGTAACTCTGCATTCTCACTGCTAGTCTACCTCTAGTAACTCTGTGTTCTCACTCCTAGTCTAACTCTAGTAACTGTGTTCTCACTGCTAATCTACCTCTAGTAACTGTGTTCTCACTCTTAGTCTACCTCTAGTAACTCTGTGTTCGCAATGCTAGTCTACCTCTAGTAGCTCTGTGTTCTCACTGCTAGTCCACCTCTAGTAACTGTGTCCTCACTCCTAGTCTACCTCTAGTAACTGTGTTCTCACTGCTAGTCTACCTCTAGTAACTGTGTTCTCACTCTTAGTCTACCTCTAGTAACTGTGTTCTCACTCCTAGTCTACCTCTAGTAACTGTGTTCTCACTGCTAGTCTACCTCTAGTAACTGTGTTCTCACTGCTCGTCTACCTCTAGTAACTGTGTTCTCACTGCTAGTCTACCTCTAGTAACTGTGTTCTCACTCCTAGTCCACCTCTAGTAACTCTGTGTTCTCACTCTCACCCATACAGAAGACTCAGCAAACATCCAGCAACACTACAACCTACTGCAGCATAATTACAGAGTGGTGGGTGGAGACAGACACAGAGATGGGTGTAGAGGCAAGATGAGTGTGGAGCCTTGACTGGGCCATCCAGCAACACTACAGCCTACTGCAGCATAATTATAGAGTGGTGGGTGGAGACAGACACAGAGATGGGTGTAGAGGCAAGATGAGTGGGGAGCCTTGACTGGGCCATCCAGCAACACTACAACCTACTGCAACATAATTACAGAGTGGTGGGTGGAGACAGACACAGAGATGGGTGTAGAGGCAAGATGAGTGGGGAGCCTTGACTGGGCCATCCAGCAACACTACAACCTACTGCAACATAATTACAGAGTGGTGGGTGGAGACAGACACAGAGATGGGTGTAGAGGCAAGATGAGTGGGGAGCCTTGACTGGGCCATCCAGCAAGCATACTGTGTTTGACACTGTTTCAAGGCTGTGCACTCCAGCTCTCTGTCACAATGCTACAGGTTGGTGTCTAAACCTCCTACCTCCTGTTTCATAGGACTACACTACCATGAGACAGGCATGCACACATAGACATACACAAACACACATTCATAGAGACAAATGAACACAACACAGATAGACACGCACACATAGACATACACAAACACACATTCATAGAGACAAATTAACACAACACAGATACACACACACACACACACACACACACACAGACAAACACAGAAACACTCACACAAGCACACAAGCATAAACACACACACTGAACTGTACACATCCTCTCTTAAAGCCACAGGGCATCCATCTGAATTACTCATGTGAGAGGTTTATTTGTTGTTACATTTCTTTCCTATCCAATGCAGCAAAGGCCTCCCTCTCCCTGCATACATTTCCAGACAGGTCAGGGCTGAGAAACACACAGGGATTACAGCACTACTGTTCAGACCTGGAGCCATTCCACTCTACAGCACCACCATGCAGCCCCACCACCTCCTATACACACACTGATAGGAAAAAACACTGCGCACATACTGTTCCTGGAGTGTATTTTAATAGCTAGCTCCGAGCTATGATAGCAGCATTTCATTCAGTGCTTTGGAAGAAGTGCTTTTTCTGCTCCATCCATCCAGAGTGCTATTACAATGCCACTATGTGCCTTTAGACAAGAGAGGCAATATATCTGTCACTTTACACTAAAAATACTAGAGCTATCTGTGGATTCATATTAGTGTTTTGTATTACTGGCTGTAGACGCTGAAGGCTGCAGTATAATGTAGTGCAGCGTGGTATAGAGAAAGGGCCTCTATTTGTCTCAGTGGCAGATTTCTGTGTATCTCCGGACAGCTCATTGGGCCAGCTGGCCAGTGGTAACCTCTGCCCCCCATCCAGATGCAGAAATTACCCCCTCAAATCACCCCCTTCCCTGCTGCTCTCCTTAGGGACAGCCGCCCCCACTGACTTTTACTCTGCCCCCATCTCAGCGACATGCATCACTGTTACAGTTGTTAACATGTACATTACTATTTCTGTTTGTATTATTATTTGTATTGTTTTAAATTCACTTGGTTCCCACACCCCCTCAACATTCTTTACTCTGACTGTTGCTCCCCATATGGTGATTCCCCCCCCAACCTCCCCAAATGTCTTTACTCCGACTGCTGCTCCCCCATTTGGTGATCCCCCCCAACCCCCTCAACAGTCTTTACTCTGACTGCTGCTCCCCCCCCAACCCCTTCAACAGTCTTTACTCTGACTGTTGCTCTGAATGCTTCTCCCCAAGATGGTGATTCCCCCCAACCCCGCCAATAGTCTTTACTCTGACTGCATCTCCCCCATATGGTGATTCCCCCCAACAGTCTTTACTCTGACTGCTGCTCCCCCATATGGTGATTCCTCCCCAACCCCCCCAACAGTCTTTACTCTGACTGCTTCTCCCCCATATGGTGAAATCCTCCCCAACCTCTCCAACAGTCTTTACTCTGACTGCTTGTCCCCCATATGGTGTTTCCCCCCCAACCCCGCCAACAGTCTTTACTCTGACTGCTGCTCCCCCATATGGTGATTCCCCCACAACCCCGCCAACAGTCTTTACTCTGACTGCTGCTCCCCAATATGGTGATTCCCCCAACCCCCCAACAGTCTTTACTCTGACTGTTGCTCTGACTGCTTCTCCCCCATATGGTGAAATCCTCCACAACCTCTCCAACAGTCTTTACTCTGACTGCTGCTCCCCGGTGATGGTGATTTCCCCCAACCTCCCCAACTGTCTTTACTCTGACTGCTGCTCCCCCATTCGTTCCAAGATGGCATAGCAGTTCAGAATTCTTTGTCCTTGTCTTGTCGTGTCCCGTATATATATATATTTACAACTTTTTTCACATACCTTTTTATATATTTTTTTATTTTCCATAAACTCATCTTCAAAACACTCTCCTGCAACCCACCTCACCAATTTATATTTATATTAAAAAAAGTATTATTTACCTCAAATCTGTAATCCTCCATAGAAGCTAGACAGAAGCTAGCCAGAAGCTAATCCAGAAGCTAGCCAGAAGCTAATCAGAAGCTATTTAGTTTCTTTACTGGCTAATCGTTAGTATTCAGCTAACCATGGTTTGTGGTCATCAGCTATCCTTCAGCTCGAAAATCAATCGCCAGTTTTATACAGCGCGGCTCGGAACGGAACATACCGGACCTATTTTTCTCTCCATGTCCCTGGATTTCAACCGCTAACTCTGGACATTCATACCTGGATCTCACAGCCAGCTAGCTGCTATACGTGTGACTATCGGATTCGTCGATTCCGGAGCAAACATAAATTATTCCAGAGCTAGCCAGCTGAAGAGTGCCATCAATCACTTCTGGGCTACAATCACCTATCCGGACCCATTTTACTGCCAACGCGGATCCCCACCGGGCCTTCACAACTGGACTACCGACGTTATCTACCCGAAGGAGTTATCCGGCTGGCTCCTCTGTCGCGCCGTTACCTGAACGCCCATCTGCAGTCCGCTAACCGTTAGCTGTCTTATTGTCTGCTATCTGAATAGACCTATCGGATAAATTATTTATTTATTTTTATTATTATATCTATTATTTTTTTGTTGCGCTCTGGACACCATACGTGAACTGATTGCCACCCATCTATCTTCAGAGCTCGTGCTGCTAGGCGACCTAAACTGGAACATGCTTAACACCCCAGCCATCCTACAATCTAAGCTTGATGCCCTCAATCTCACACAAATTATCAATGAACCTACCAGGTACCTCCCCAAAGCCTTAAACATGGGCACCCTCATTGATATCATCCTAACCAACTTGCCCTCTAAATACACCTCTGCTGTCTTCAACCAAGATCTCAGCGATCACTGCCTCATTGCCTGCATCCGTAATGGGTCAGCGGTCAAACGACCTCCACTCATTACTGTCAAACGCTCCCTGAAACACTTCAGCGAGCAGGCCTTTCTAATCGACCTGGCCGGGGTATCCTGGAAGGATATTGATCTCATCCCGTCTGTAGAGGATGCCTGGATATTTTTTTTAAATGCCTTCCTAACCATCTTAAATAAACATGCCCCATTCAAGAAATTTAGAACCAGGAACATATATAGCCCTTGGTTCTCCCCAGACCTGACTGCCCTTAACCAACACAACAACATCCTATGGCATTCTGCATTAGCATCGAACAGCCCCTGTGATATGCAGCTGTTCAGGGAAGCTAGAAACCATTATACACAGGCAGTTAGAAAAGCCAAGGCTTGCTTTTTCAAGCAGAAATTTGCTTCCTGCAACACTAACTCAAAAAGTTCTGGGACACTGTAAAGTCCATGGAGAATAAGAACACCTCCTCCCAGCTGCCCACTGCACTGAAGATAGGACACACTGTCACCACTGATCCACCATAATTGAGAATTTCAATAAGCATTTTTCTACAGCTGGCCATGCTTTCCACCTGGCTACTCCTACCCCGGTCAACAGCACTGCACCCCCCACAGCAACTCGCCCAAGCCTTCCCCATTTCTCCTTCTCCCAAATCCGTTCAGCTGATGTTCTGAAAGAGCTGCAAAATCTGGACCCCTACAAATCAGCCGGGCTAGACAATCTGGACCATTTCTTTCTAAAAATCATCTGCCGAAATTGTTGCCACCCCTATTACTAGCCTGTTCAACCTCCCTTTCGTGTCGTCTGAGATTCCCAAAGATTGGAAAGCAGCTGCAGTCATCCCCTCTTCAAAGGGGGGACACTCTTGACCCAAACTGCTACAGACCTATATTTATCCTACCATGTCTTTCTAAGGTCTTCGAAAGCCAAGTCAACAAACAGATTACCGACCATTTAGAATCTCACCATACCTTCGCTGCTATGCAATCTGGTTTCAGAGCTGGTCATGGGTGCACCTCAGCCATGCTCAAGGTCCTAAACGATATCTTAACCGCCATCGATAAGAAACATTACTGTGCAGCCATATTCATTGATCTGGCCAAGGCTTTTGACTCTGTCAATCACCACATCCTCATCGGCAGACTCGACAGCCTTGGTTTCTCAAATGATTGCCTCGCCTGGTTCACCAACTACTTCTCTGATAAGAGTTCAGTGTGTCAAATCGGAGGGTCTGCTGTCCGGACCTCTGCCAGTCTCTTTGGGGGTGCCACAGGGTTCAATTCTTGGACCGACTCTCTTCTCTGTATACATCAATGAAGTCGCTCTTGCTGCTGGTGAGTCTCTGATCCACCTCTACGCAGATGACACCAGTCTGTATACTTCTGGCCCTTCTTTGGACACTTTGTTAACAACCCTCCAGGCAAGCTTCTATGCCATACAACTCTACTTCCGTGGCCTCCAATTGCTCTTAAATACAAGTAAAACTAAATGCATGCTCTTCAACCAATCGCTACCTGCACCTGCCCGCCCGTCCAACATCACTACTCTGGACGGCTCTGACTTAGAATACGTGGACAACTACAAATACTTAGGTGTCTGGTTAGACTGTAAACTCTCCTTCCAGACCCATATCAAACATCTCCAATCCAAAGTTAAATCTAGAATTGGCTTCCTATTTCGCAAAAAAATCCTTCACACATGCTGCCAAACATACCCTTGTAAAACTGACCATCCTACCAATCTTCGACTTTGGCGATGTCATTTACAAAATAGCCTCCAATACCCTACTCAACAAATTGGATGCAGTCTATCACAGTGCAATCCGTTTTGTCACCAAAGCCCCATATACTACCCACCATTGCGACCTGTACGCTCTCGTTGGCTGGCCCTCGCTTCATACTCGTCGCCAAACCCACTGGCTCCATGTCATCTACAAGACCCTGCTAGGTAAAGTCCCCCTTCTCTCAGCTCGCTGGTCACCATAGCATCTCCCACCTGTAGCACACGCTCCAGCAGGTATATCTCTCCAGTCACCCCCAAAACCAATTCTTTCTTTGGCCGCCTCTCCTTCGAGTTCTCTGCTGCCAATGACTGGAACGAACTACAAAAATCTCTGAAACTGGAAACACTTATCTCCCTCACTAGCTTTAAGCACCAACTGTCAGAGCAGCTCACATATTACTGCACCTGTACATAGCCCACCTATAATTTAGCCCAAACAACTACCTCTTTCCCTACTGTATTTAATTAATTAATTTATTTTGCTTCTTTGCACCCCATTATTTTTATTTCTACTTTGCACATTCTTCCACTGCAAATCTACCATTCCAGTGTTTTACTTGCTATATTGTATTTACTTTGCCACCATGGCCTTTTTTTGCCTTTACCTCGCTTATCTCACCTCATTTGCTCACATCGTATATAGACTTGTTTATACCTTATTATTGACTGTATGTTTGTTTTGTTTTACCCCATGTGTAACTCTGTGTCGTTGTATGTGTCGAACAGCTTCACTTTATCTTGGCCAGGTCGCAATTGTAAAGAACTTGTTCTCAACTTGCCTACCTGGTTAAATAAAGGTGAAATAAATAAATACATAAATATGGTGATTCCCCCAAACAGTCTTTACTCTGACTGCTGCTCCCCCATATGGTGATCCCCCCAAACAGTCCCCAACCCCCCCCAACAGTCTTTACTCTGACTGCTGCTCCCCCATATGGTGATTCCCCCCCAACCTCTCCAAGTCAGTCTTTACTCTGACTGCTGCTCCCCCATATGGTGATTCCCCCCAACAGTCTTTACTCTGACTGCTGCTCCCCCATATGGTGATTCCCCCCCAACAGTCTTTACTCTGACTGCTGCTCCCCCATATGGTGATTCCCCCCCCAACAGTCTTTACTCTGACTGCTGCTCCCCATATGGTGATTCCCCCCCCCCAACAGTCTTTACTCTGACTGCTGCTCCCCCATATGGTGATTCCCCCCCAACAGTCTTTACTCTGACTGCTGCTCCCCCATATGGTGATTCCCCCCAACAGTCTTCACCTCAATAGACATGTATTTATTCATCACTGCTACAGTAATAATGAATATAGTGATATTTCTATTTCTATATTTCTATTTCTATTGTTGTTTTGTTTTTATTTCCATGTTCATTGTTTTATTTCATTTAGTCCTGAATGTTGGAGCCTAAGATGTTCACTGTACCCTGCAATCACACCTGCAACACTGTTCATGTGACTATTAAACACTGTGAATGTGTCTATTTAACACTGTGAATGTGTCTATTAAACACTGTGAATATGACTATTAAACACTGTGAATGTGTCTATTAAACACTGTGAATGTGTCTATTAAACACTGTGAATATGACTATTAAACACTGTGAATATGACTATTAAACACTGTGAATGTGACTATTAAACACTGTGAATATGACTATTAAACACTGTGAATGTGACTATTAAACAATGTGAAAGTGACTATTAAACACTGTGAATGTGACTATTAAACACTGTGAATGTGACTATTAAACAATGTGAATGTGACTATTAAACACTGTGAATATGACTATTAAACACGGTGAATCTCTGAATCTCTTTTCTCTCTCAACATCTATCTTTCCCGTCCTTCCTCTCCTCTCTCTCTCCTCTCCTCCCTTTCCTTTTCTCTCTTGCTCTCTCCCTACCATCCCTCTCTACCTGATTCTATGGTCTACCTATATAGATGGATGCATTATGCAGCTCATCCTATCATGTAATTTACCCCATGTCCTCCTATCTGCAGATGACCAGCCAGGGTGTCCTAAATAAACCTGTCAGCCCACCAGATAAGATGCAGGAAATATGGAAATCATATCATATGGAGTGGTGTGATATGGTGCTGGGGGAAAACAGGTTGTGATATGACAATGATATGTATGTATTTTAATGGGGTTATAGCCAGGGATGATATGTACATATTTTAATGCGGTTATAAACAGGGATGGAAAGAGAGAACGGTAAGTGTGGTGAAAGGTGAAGCGAAGAGAGGGAGGGTAGAGGAGGAGGAGGAGGTTAGAGGAGGAGGTGGATGGGAAGATGAGGAGGGAACAGGATGAGAAGGGTAAACGAGGAGGAGGAGGGTAGAGGAGAAGGATGGAGGAGGAGGAGGTTAGAGGAGGAGGAGGGTAGAGGAGGAGGAGGGTAGAGGGTAGAGGAGGAGGTGGATGGGAGGATGAGGAGGGAACAGGATGAGAAGGGTAACGAGGAGGAGGAGGGTAGAGGAGGAGGATGGAGGTTAGAGGAGGAGGAGGGTAGAGGAGGAGGAGGAGGAGCGTAGAGGGTATAGGGTAGAGGAGGAAGAGGGTAGAGGAGGAGGGTAGAGGGTAGAGGAGGAAGAGAGTAGAGGGTGGAGGAGGAAAAGGGTAGAGGGTAGAGGAGGAAGAGGGTAGATGGTAGAGGAGGAAGAGGATAGAGGAGGAAGAGGGTAAAGGTTAGAGGATGAAGAGGGTAGAGGGTAGAGGAGGAAGAGGGTAGAGGGTAGAGGAGGAAGAGGGTAGAGGGTAGAGGATGAAGAGGGTAGAGGGTAGAGTAGGGAGAGGGTAGTGGGTAGAGGAGGAAGAGGGTAGATGGTAGAGGAGGAAGAGGATAGAGGAGGAAGGGGGTAAAGGTTAGAGGATGAAGAGGGTAGAGGGTAGAGGACGAAGAGGGTAGAGGGTAGAGGAGGAAGAGGGTAGAGGGAAGAGGAGGAAGAGGGTAAAGGTTAGAGGATGAAGAGGGTAGAGGGTAGAGGAGGAAGAGGGTAGAGGGTAGAGGAGGAAGAGGGTAGAGGGTAGAGGAGGGAGAGGGTACAGGTTAGAGGATGAAGAGGGTAGAGGGTAGAGGAGGGAGAGGGTAGTGGGTAGAGGAGGAAGAGGGTAGATGGTAGAGGAGGAAGAGGATAGAGGAGGAAGAGGGTAAAGGTTAGAGGATGAAGAGGGTAGACGGTAGAGGACGAAGAGGGTAGAGGGTAGAGGAGGAAGAGGGTAGAGGGAAGAGGAGGAAGAGGGTAAAGGTTAGAGGATGAAGAGGGTAGAGGGTAGAGGAGGGAGAGAGTCGAGAGTAGAGGAGCAGGAAGACAACACAACAAGAGATGATGAGAGGAGGAACATGGCAGAAGGTCAAACATTAGAGAGAGAGGAGACAGAGGGTGTCAATTAACTAGTGGAGGGGGAGGTGGCACATTCCATCACACTCTGCCCCACGCTGTGAGGGTGTCCCTGCCTCTGTACACAGGGCCTAAACAAACACTCATTAACACAGTCCTCCTTCAAAGATCGTTTTTCACCCAGCAGTCCTAATTTGGCTTAATGAGGCCCCGCTGGCCAGCAACGTAATGGCAGAAGACAGAAAGTACCAGGCAGGGTATTCTACTGGACGCCCATACCGTGGAATACAGTGTGATGGAAAAACAATATAATTAACTATTTAATGAACCTATCCCCTCTTACCACCCCCCATCCTTCCAACGTACAATCCCCAAATTCAATTTAGGCTATTCCATGCTTTATGGTAATGTATAGCTCATTAAAATGTTAGTTAAAAACTCATTAAAATTCACTTGGAGAAGTAATGGCTTCATTACAGTAATATGCTGAAAAGCAAAGAAAAAGACAGAAAGAACAAAGAGAAGAAAGAGAGAAAGAGAAAGACAGCTTTCTAATCACTTAATTGTGACTAAAACGGAATACATTTGCATAATAAATAGTGATGCGCCGCTACATTTTTTTTCTCTTTCACAGCACTCTATAATTAACAAGCGCCACAATTAAAGATGCATTCATTTCCCCGAAATTGTATCTTTTGGTGGCCACTTCAGTTTTCAATGTGTTGCATCTGCCTCTTCTGCCTGGTTGTTTTGTAGTGTTTGTGCGACGGCTGCCAGATGTGCAGAGCGTGCGGTAACTGGAGCTGGCTGATACAGAAGAACAATGTGCCCATGGCCTGATAAGGGATAGGGCTGGGTTGTGCTGATGCTCGCCTCCCGCTCAGCCCTGAATGGACACTTTAGAGCCGGAAGGAAGGAGGGGGAAAGAATCAGAGGAGGTTTCCTGCCAATTACACCACACAGACTGAAAGACAGACAGACTGACAGACAGACCGAGATGCAACCAAGTATACTGAGTGACTGATTAGATGAATGTGCCTGGTAAGACTGGGAGAGGAGAGGAGATGAGAGGGAAAGGTAGAGGAAGAGGAGAGGAGAGGAGAGGAGATGAGATGAGAGGAGAGGAGAGGAGAGGAGAGGAGAGGAGAGGAGAGGAGAGGAAGAGGCAGAGGAGAGGAGAGGAGAGGGAGAGGGAGGAGAGGGAGAGGAAGAGGAGGGAGAGGAGAGGAGAGGAGAGGGAGAGGAGGAGGAGAGGAGAGGAGAGGGAGAGGAGAGGAGAGGAGAGGGAGGAGAGGAAGAGGAAGAGGAGAGGAGAGGAGATGAGATGAGAGGAGAGGAGAGGAGAGAGGAGAGGGAGAGGCAGAGCAGAGGGAAGAAGAGGAAGAGGAGAGGAGAGGAGAGGGAGAGGAGGAGGGAGAGGGAAAGGGAGAGGCAGAGGAGAGGGAGAGCAGAGGAGAGGAGAGGAGAGGGAGAGGAGAGGAGAGGAGAGGAGAGGAGAGGAGAGGAGAGGAGAGGAGGGAGAGGGGGAAAGGGAAGATGAAGAGGAAGGGCAGAGGGAGGAGAGGAGAGGAGAGGAGATGGGGGAAAGGGGGAAGAGGAGAGGAGAGGAGAGGGAGAGGAGAGAGGAAGGAGGAGAGAGAGAAGAGGAGAGGAGAGGAGAGGAGAGGAAGAGGAGAGGAGAGGGAGAGGAAAGGAAGAGGAGGGGAGAGGAGAGGAGAGGAAGGAAGAGGCAGAGCAGAGGGAGAGGAGAGGAGAGGAGAGGGAGAGGGAAGGGAAGAGGCAGAGCAGAGCAGGGAGAGGAGAGGAGAGGGAGAGGAGGAAAGGGAAGAGGAAGAGGAGAGCAGAGGAGGAGGAGAGGAAGATGAGATGAGAGGAGAGGAGAGGAGAGGAGGAAGAGGAAAGGAAGAGGAAGAGGAAGAGGCAGAGCAGAGGAGAGGAGAGGAGAGGGAAATGAAGAGGAAGAGGAGAGGAGAGGAGAGGAGAGGAGAGGAGAGGAGAGAGGAGAGGGAAAGGGAAAGGAAGAGGAAGAGGAGAGGACAGGAGAGGAGAGGGAAAGGTAGAGGAAGAGGCAGAGCAGAGGAGAGGAGAGGGAAAGGGAGAGGAAGAGGGAAAGGAAGAGGAAGTGGAGAGGAGAGGAGAGGAGAGGAGGGAAAGGAAGAGGAAGAGGAGAGGAGAGGAGAGGAGAGGATGAGGAGAGGGCCAGCTGTTGGTTGATAATAAGACATGTTGAGAGGAAACATTATGGAAAAAACACTTGGAAGAGGAGAGGAGAGGAGAGGGAAAGGAAGAGGAAGAGGCAGAGCAGAGCAGAGGCTCATCATTTGAGGCTCCAGAGGAGAATGGAGTTCAGGAGTTGGAGAGGCTCGAGAGGTCGATGAAATAACATCTTTCCTAGAAATGAGAGGCGTTCTGAGATTGTGCATTGGGAGCTGGATGCCTGATAACTCATAGGTGCTGAATTTAATTATGAGCTAGTTCAGCTGTCCAGCCTCTCTGATCAAGAGAAATCCTATAGAAAGGATCAGACATAGTCCTACAGATCAGACATAGTCCTGTAATCACAGAGAGTCCTGTAGACAGAGAGGAGAGGAGACATAGGAATCTACAGATCAGACATAGTCCTTATTCTACAGGACATAGTCCCGTATGAACTGCCTGATGAGGAAGGATGTAGCATGGCAGGGCCAGCTGTTGGTTGATAATAAGACATGTTGAGAGGTAAACATTATGCTTTGAGTAAAAACACTTGGTAAACAGGCGCTACTACTCCATGAGCAGCTGGGAAATCGTGCATTATTGAGTCTACCCGAGAAAGTGGCAACATTGATTCCCATACAGATGTATACAGATAAAACAGCTCATCATTTGAGCTGCTCAGGGCCATTAAAATCACTGTCTGACTCAGAATGTGTATTCATTTTGTTCAACAGGGTTGGAGTGGCTCGACCTGAGCAGTCGATGGAAATAACATCTTTCCTAGAAATGCCACATGAAGACATAGTTCTGAGATTGTGCATTGGAGGAAGCTGTGATGCCTGTTGGGGATAATAACTCATAGGGTACTGAATTTAATTATGTCTACTTATTCTGCTAGTTCAGACTGTCCAGCCTCTCTGATCAAGAGAAATCCTATAGAAAGCCAATCTACAGATCAGACAGAGTCCCGTAATCTACAGAACAGACATAGTCCCGTAATCTACAGAACAGACATAGTCCTGTAATCTACAGATCAGACATAGTCCTGTAATCTACAGAACAGACATAGTCCCGTAATCTACAGAACAGACATAGTCCTGTAATCTACAGAACAGACATAGTCCTGTAATCTACAGATCAGACATAGTCCTGTAATCTACAGAACAGACATAGTCCTGTAATCTACAGAACAGACATAGTCCTGTAATCTACAGAACAGACATAGTCCTGTAATCTACAGAACAGACATAGTCCCGTAATCTACAGATCAGACATAGTCCTGTAATCTACAGAACAGACATAGTCCCGTAATCTACAGAACAGACATAGTCCTGTAATCTACAGATCAGACATAGTCCTGTAATCTACAGATCAGATATAGTCCCGTAATCTACAGAACAGACATAGTACTGTAATCTACAGATCAGACATAGTCCTGTAATCTACAGAACAGACATAGTCCTGTAATCTACAGAACAGACATAGTCCCGTAATCTACGTGTTTTTTTTATGACATGATCTTTCAGTAATGACACTCTTGTCATTGTGGAATACACATTCCAAAAGATACAAATATTTGACAATATCAGCATTTTTCAAAATGCACACATATTGGTTCTTCATTGCAAGGATTCAGTTGTAACTTAAACATCACAACAGCATATAGTCTGGGCATATCGGGAGACGCATTGCCCCATGGGTAATGTCCTCAGCCAAAGAGAGAGCAAGAAATAATGTAAAAAGAGAAGGAGTTTTCTCGGCTGCTCTCCATTCCTCGAAGACTCCTTCTTTCCCTCCATCCGATTACTACCACACAGCATTCTGGTTAGTCTGTCTCAGAGCAGAGACCACATCCAGACCCATCGCTGGGACAGTCTTGGAAATCCGTTGGCCATGGGCAGCATTACTGCATTACTACTCTGTGTCTTACAGGATCTAAATGTAGCCGTGGACCCTGCTGGCCCCTGGTCCTGGACCCTGCTGGCAGCCATGTCACTTTGGATCAGTGCTGCCTGACATATTGGAGAGGGAGGCTGATGCGTAGGCCCCTCATTAACTGTGCCCCTCCAGTCTGTGGTAAGGGTTAAAATTAAAACAGCCAGAAGGCCAGGGACTGGGAAGGCAGAGAGATTTCAGATGCATTCACTATTGGAGTTCTCTTCATTTTTCAGTGAAAGCATTGAGGTTAAAACATGGCCACTATTTTTGACTCTCCTCATCTCACCTCTCCTCACCCCATTCTGTTTACACCTCTGTCATGCAGAGATCACATCTCATCACTCTCCATCCCTCTATCAATTCAATTCAATTCAATTCAAGGGCTTTATTGGCATGGGAAACATGTGTTAACATTGCCAAAGCAAGTGAGGTAGATGATATATAAAGTGAATATATAAAGTGAAATAAACAATAAAAATTAACAGTAAACATCTCTCTCTCTCACAGGCCATAGTTAGCTGCCCTCAACAATGGTCTCCGGTAGCCCCTCTGGTAGAAGTGATGCTAGGTGACACAGCTCCAGCTGGGCTTGAGAATGACCTGCTACTGTCACAAACAACACATAGGTACTTGGTGGACTAGTAACACTAGAATCTCAGCAATGCAGGACAGTCTGGAGAAAATGATGCAGTCTCAGACAGAATGTGTGTGTCTGCTGAGCTTGGTGGTTATCCATAGTGTCCGTTTTCTTGCCCCAGTCTATTTGTGCTGTGCTCTGGGCTAATGACATTGAGGAGGTGACCTTAGAGGGGAAAAGAATCCCAAGGATGCTGTGGCTGACTGACCGCCTGACGGACTGACTGCTGCAGTGTGTCCAGATTCACAGAGAAGAGATGGATACCCTGAGAGCCCCACACACACTGTATACCTGTACATGCACACATACACACACACATACGCACACATGCAAGCACACACACTGTAAACCTGTACATGCACGCACACACACACACACACACACACACACACACACACACACACACGCAAACACAAACACTGTAAACCTGTACATGCACACACACACACACACACGCAAACACACACACTGTAAACCTGTACATGCACACACACACACACTGTAAACCTGTACGTGCACATGCACACACACACAAACACGTACACACAATTCAACTGTTCAATAGCTCTCTATCCTAGCGTGTCACTCTTATACTCCTATCTCCTGTAGAAATGCCCCACTCCTCTTACAGAGAGACTCCGCAAACTCGACTCCGTGTAAATCTTTCTATAATCTTTAATAGCGTCCTTCTATTTTCCTTAACGCCTGCCTATTTGCGGCAGTTCCTTCCCTGTCTGTTTTCTGGGCTGGGCCTGTAATTCAGTAATTGCATTGGCAGTAACGGCAGGCTGAGAGTCTGAGAGGCGTTGGAAGCATGTAAAATGTGTCACTCCTCGGCGGCAGCCCTCTTTTAATTAAGCTCTCTGCTGGAGATGAGCACTGTTGTCTAGCGTGCTCTGATGAGTCCTTTACACTGGGGCTACACAACACACTGCTCTGCAGAATACAGAGGGAGGGAGGGAGGGAGGGAGGTGTTTCCACCTGCTAAAGATACCAACCGACAGTACTGAACCTCATCTCTGTGTCTAGCACTATCCCTGACCACTATGTCTGTGTCTATCACTATCCCTGACCACTATCTCTGTGTCTATCACTATCCCTGACCACTATCTCTGTGTCTATCACTATCCCTGACCACTATCTCTGTGTCTATCACTATCCCTGACCACTATCTCTGTGTCTATCACTATCCCTGACCACTATGCCTGTGTCTATCACTATCCCTGACCACTATCTCTGTGTCTATCACTATCCCTGACCACTATCTCTGTGTCTATCACTATCCCTGACCACTATCTCTGTGTCTATCACTATCCCTGACCACTATCTCTGTGTATATCACTAT
>NW_027009178.1:0-20000 GCF_036934945.1 Oncorhynchus masou masou | reverse complement strand
AGAGACAGAGAGACAGAGAGACAGAGATAGAGAGACAGAGAGACAGAGAGACAGAGATAGAGAGATAGAGACATAGAGACATAGAGACGGAGAGACAGAGATAGAGAGACAGAGATAGAGAGACAGAGAGACAGAGAGACAGAGAGACAGAGATAGAGAGATAGAGACATAGAGACATAGAGACAGAGAGACAGAGAGACAGAGATAGAGAGACAGAGAGACAGAGAGACAGAGAGACAGAGAGACAGAGATAGACAGAGAGACAGAGAGACAGAGAGACAGAGAGACAGAGATAGAGAGAGACAGAGAGACAGAGAGACAGAGAGACAGAGAGACAGAGAGAGAGAGAGAGAGACAGAGAGATATAGAGACATAGAGAGAGAGACATAGAGACAGAGAGACATAGAGACAGAGAGAGAGACAGAGAGACATAGAGACAGAGACAGAGAGACAGAGAGACAGAGAGAGACAGAGAGAGACAGAGAGAGACAGAGAGACAGAGAGACAGAGAGAGAGAGAGAGAGAGACAGAGAGACATAGAGACAGAGAGACAGAGAGAGAGAGAGACAGAGATAGAGAGGGACAGAGAGACAGAGATAGAGAGAGAGAGAGAGAGAGACAGAGAGACAGAGAGACAGAGAGAGACAGAGAGACAGAGATAGAGAGAGACAGAGAGACAGAGAGAGAGAGACAGAGAGACAGAGAGACATAGAGACAGAGAGATAGAGAGAGACAGAGAGACAGAGAGACATAGAGACATAGAGACAGAGAGACAGAGAGATAGAGAGAGACAGAGAGATAGAGAGAGACAGAGAGACAGAGAGACAGAGACAGAGAGAGAGAGAGACAGAGATAGAGAGGGACAGAGAGACAGAGATAGAGAGAGAGAGAGAGAGACAGAGAGACAGAGAGACAGAGAGAGACAGAGAGAGACAGAGAGACAGAGATAGAGAGATGGCTCATAATATTCCACCACTGCAGGCAGTGTCAGCTATCTCATCCAGAGAGCACATTAAGGCCAGTCTCTGTCCTGTAATCACACACTGGTCTATAATGGGAATCCAGCCTCTATTACTCTAGACTGTTAGACTTTTCTTCCATTCCTTCCTCTACTCATTAGCTCGTGTGGATGGCTGGGGTTTATAGCCATATCTATCTGGTGTTGAAGCATCAAGCATGCAGGTCTATAATGTCAAAGGCTAGAGATGGTGCAATCATCCGCGGATGAGATGGGGCCTGCTGATGACAGTGGATGACAGAGGGCCTGCTGATGACAGCGGATGACAGAGGGCCTGCTGATGACAGTGGATGAGAGAGGGCCAGCTGATAACAGCAGATGACAGAGGGCCTGCTGATGACAGCGGATGACAGAGGGCCTTCTGATGACAGCGGATTAGAGAGGGCCTGCTGATGACAGCGGATGACAGAGGGCCTGCTGATGACAGTGGATGACAGAGGGCCTTCTGATGACAGCGGATGACAGAGGGCCTGCTGATGACAGTGGATGAGAGAGGGCCAGCTGATAACAGCAGATGACAGAGGGCCTGCTGATGACAGCGGATGACAGAGGGCCTGCTGATGACAGTGGATGACAGAGGGCCTGCTGATGACAGCGGATTAGAGAGGGCCTGCTGATGACATTCAGGTTTAACTCATGTCATTTGAACCTTATTGGAATGAAACAAAAATGTTTGCAAATAACTTTTATTCATACTATGCTTTATGCAATAACTATGAGTGTGGATCTGGTAGAATCCCAGCATCTTGCACTCAAATACAATCCCAACTATCCCTATAATCAAAGGAACTAAACGGCAGAAACAGATTCTCATTGTCTGATTACTTTCAGGTCAGGGGAGGGTCAGAGTGATTTCATGACATTTCAAACCCTGGAGCCATTAAAGGGAGGGGACCTCTGTAAAACAGGGACATTTAGCACCACCACAGCCTCAAAGACACACCCCTGAACTGTTCTTTCCCCCGCCACAATCACGGAGCCAACACTGGGGTCTCACAAAGATCAGTGGGAATGGTAGAGAGAGGGGGAACACACACCGTGATGTGAAACTGGTGTGTGTGAGTGAGCCGCACAGAGTGAACCAGACCATGAATCCCATAATGAATGTGTATGGTGGGACTGAGGATGCTGTAAAACCCAATTAGATTTGATCAGTTTACTAACTAGCTCAGTGAGATGAACAGATAGATAGATAGATAGATAGATAGATAGATAGATATATAGATAGATAGATAGATAGATAGATAGATAGATAGATAGATAGATAGATAGATAGACAGATAGATAGATAGATAGATAGATAGATAGATAGATAGATAGATAGATAGATAGATAGATAGATAGATAGACAGATAACCCCTACTACCTCAGTGCTTCAGCCCTAGAGACTGTCTGTCAGCATACCCCCTGCTGGGGAGCAAAGTGAGGTGCAGGGGGACACCTGGGGGGGGGGGGGGGTAGTGGAACAGTCCAGCTCCCCCAGTCACTCAGTGTTAACATATTCACCACAGGGGGCTAAATATAAACATATGAGCGTGAAATGACTCAGCAACCAAAGCCTAATCCATCACAATACATCTACAAACAGATGCACATCCTTATATTTACCATATCGTGCTCCAAACAGCACATTATTGAAGTGAGATTATTGCTCCAAACAGCACATTATTGAAGTGAGATTATTGCTCCAAACAGCACATTATTGAAGTGAGATTATTGCTCCAAACAGCACATTATTGAAGTTTATTGAAACAGTTATTGAAGTATTATTGCTCCAAACAGCACATTATTGAAGTGAGATTATTGCTCCAAACAGCACATTATTGAAGTGAGATTATTGCTCCAAACAGCACATTATTGAAGTGAGATTATTGCTCCAAACAGCACATTATTGAAGTGAGATTATTGCTCCAAACAGCAAATTATTGCTGTTTCTTTCTCAGCCATATCCCTCCACATCAAAGATATGCACCTGGGAGCTGGGACTGATGTTGTCAAGATGACGAAGATACCATCCTTATCCCTGTCTTCAAACACCTCCATCTCTCCCAGCCACATGAAAGAGAGGAACAAAGTGGTGGCAATCGCTCCTGCGTTCCTTCTGCAGAGCACGGTGCTCTGCTCCACCGCCACAGCGTTCCTTCTGCAGAGCACGGTGCTCTGCTCCACCGCCACAGCGTTCCTTCTGCAGAGCACGGTGCTCTGCTCCACCGCCACAGCGTTCCTTCTGCAGAGCACGGTGCTCTGCTCCACCGCCACAGCGTTCCTTCTGCAGAGCACGGTGCTCTGCTCCACCGCCACAGCGTTCCTTCTGCAGAGCACGGTGCTCTGCTCCACCGCCACAGCGTTCCTTCTGCAGAGCACGGTGCTCTGCTCCACCGCCACAGCGTTCCTTCTGCAGAGCACGGTGCTCTGCTCCACCGCCACAGCGTTCCTTCTGCAGAGCACGGTGCCCTGCTCCACCGCCACAGCGTTCCTTCTGCAGAGCACGGTGCTCTGCTCCACCGCCACAGCGTTCCTTCTGCAGAGCATGGTGCCCTGCTCCACCGCCACAGCGTTCCTTCTGCAGAGCATGGTGCCCTGCTCCACCGCCACAGCGTTCCTTCTACAGAGCACGGTGCTCTGCTCCACCGCCACAGCGTTCCTTCTACAGAGCACGGTGCTCTGCTCCACCGCCACAGCCTTCCTTCTGCAGAGCACGGTGCTCTGCTCCACCGCCACAGCGTTCCTTCTACAGAGCACGGTGCTCTGCTCCACCGCCACAGCGTTCCTTCTGCAGAGCACGGTGCCCTGCTCCACCGCCACAGCGTTCCTTCTACAGAGCACGGTGCTCTGCTCCACCGCCACAGCGTTCCTTCTGCAGAGCATGGTGCTCTGCTCCACCGCCACAGCGTTCCTTCTGCAGAGCACGGTGCCCTGCTCCACCGCCACAGCGTTCCTTCTGCAGAGCACGGTGCTCTGCTCCACCGCCACAGCGTTCCTTCTGCAGAGCACGGTGCTCTGCTCCACCGCCACAGCGTTCCTTCTGCAGAGCACGGTGCCCTGCTCCACCGCCACAGCGTTCCTTCTGCAGAGCACGGTGCTCTGCTCCACCGCCACAGCGTTCCTTCTGCAGAGCACGGTGCTCTGCTCCACCGCCACAGCGTTCCTTCTGCAGAGCACGGTGCTCTGCTCCACCGCCACAGCGTTCCTTCTGCAGAGCACGGTGCCCTGCTCCACCGCCACAGCGTTCCTTCTGCAGAGCACGGTGCTCTGCTCCACCGCCACAGCGTTCCTTCTGCAGAGCATGGTGCCCTGCTCCACCGCCACAGCGTTCCTTCTGCAGAGCATGGTGCCCTGCTTCACCGCCACAGCGTTCCTTCTGCAGAGCACGGTGCTCTGCTCCACCGCCACAGCGTTCCTTCTGCAGAGCACGGTGCTCTGCTCCACCGCCACAGCGTTCCTTCTGCAGAGCACGGTGCCCTGCTCCACCGCCACAGCGTTCCTTCTGCAGAGCACGGTGCTCTGCTCCACCGCCACAGCGTTCCGTCTGCAGAGCACGGTGCCCTGCTCCACCGCCACAGCGTTCCTTCTGCAGAGCACGGTGCTCTGCTCCACCGCCACAGCGTTCCTTCTGCAGAGCATGGTGCTCTGCTCCACCGCCACAGCGTTCCTTCTGCAGAGCACGGTGCTCTGCTCCACCGCCACAGCGTTCCTTCTACAGAGCACGGTGCCCTGCTCCACCGCCACAGCGTTCCTTCTACAGAGCACGGTGCTCTGCTCCACCGCCACAGCGTTCCTTCTACAGAGCACGGTGCTCTGCTCCACCGCCACAGCGTTCCTTCTGCAGAGCACGGTGCCCTGCTCCACCGCCACAGCGTTCCTTCTACAGAGCACGGTGCTCTGCTCCACCGCCACAGCGTTCCTTCTGCAGAGCACGGTGCTCTGCTCCACCGCCACAGCGTTCCTTCTGCAGAGCACGGTGCCCTGCTCCACCGCCACAGCGTTCCTTCTGCAGAGCACGGTGCCCTGCTCCACCGCCACAGCGTTCCTTCTGCAGAGCACGGTGCCCTGCTCCACCGCCACAGCGTTCCTTCTGCAGAGCACGGTGCTCTGCTCCACCGCCACAGCGTTCCTTCTGCAGAGCACGGTGCCCTGCTCCACCGCCACAGCGTTCCTTCTGCAGAGCACGGTGCCCTGCTACACCGCCACAGCGTTCCTTCTGCAGAGCACGGTGCCCTGCTCCACCGCCACAGCGTTCCTTCTGCAGAGCACGGTGCTCTGCTCCACCGCCACAGCGTTCCTTCTGCAGAGCACGGTGCCCTGCTCCACCGCCACATCGTTCCTTCTGCAGAGCACGGTGCCCTGCTCCACCGCCACAGCGTTCCTTCTGCAGAGCACGGTGCCCTGCTCCACCGCCACAGCGTTCCTTCTGCAGAGCACGGTGCCCTGCTCCACCGCCACAGCGTTCCTTCTGCAGAGCACGGTGCCCTGCTCCACCGCCACAGCGTTCCTTCTGCAGAGCACGGTGCTCTGCTCCACCGCCACAGCGTTCCTTCTGCAGAGCACGGTGCTCTGCTCCACCGCCACAGCGTTCCTTCTGCAGAGCACGGTGCTCTGCTCCACCGCCACAGCGTTCCTTCTGCAGAGCACGGTGCTCTGCTCCACCGCCACAGCGTTCCTTCTGCAGAGCACGGTGCCCTGCTCCACCGCCACAGCGTTCCTTCTGCAGAGCACGGTGCTCTGCTCCACCGCCACAGCGTTCCTTCTGCAGAGCACGGTGCTCTGCTCCACCGCCACAGCGTTCCTTCTGCAGAGCACGGTGCCCTGCTCCACCGCCACAGCGTTCCTTCTGCAGAGCACGGTGCCCTGCTCCACCGCCACAGCGTTCCTTCTGCAGAGCACGGTGCCCTGCTCCACCGCCACAGCGTTCCTTCTGCAGAGCACGGTGCCCTGCTCCACCGCCACAGCGTTCCTTCTGCAGAGCACGGTGCCCTGCTCCACCGCAACAGCGTTCCTTCTGCAGAGCACGGTGCCCTGCTCCACCGCCACAGCGTTCCTTCTGCAGAGCACGGTGCCCTGCTCCACCGCCACAGCGTTCCTTCTGCAGAGCACGGTGCCCTGCTCCACCTCCACAGCGTTCCTTCTGCAGAGCACGGTGCCCTGCTCCACCGCCACAGCGTTCCTTCTGCAGAGCACGGTGCCCTGCTCCACCGCCACAGCGTTCCTTCTGCAGAGCACGGTGCCCTGCTCCACCGCCACAGCGTTCCTTCTGCAGAGCACGGTGCCCTGCTCCACCGCCACAGCGTTCCTTCTGCAGAGCACGGTGCTCTGCTCCACCGCCACAGCGTTCCTTCTGCAGAGCACGGTGCCCTGCTCCACCGCCACAGCGTTCCTTCTGCAGAGCACGGTGTGCCCTGCTCCACCGCCACAGCGTTCCTTCTGCAGAGCACGGTGCCCTGCTCCACCGCCACAGCGTTCCTTCTGCAGAGCACGGTGCTCTGCTCCACCGCCACAGCGTTCCTTCTGCAGAGCACGGTGCCCTGCTCCACCGCCACATCGTTCCTTCTGCAGAGCACGGTGCCCTGCTCCACCGCCACAGCGTTCCTTCTGCAGAGCACGGTGCCCTGCTCCACCGCCACAGCGTTCCTTCTGCAGAGCACGGTGCCCTGCTCCACCGCCACAGCGTTCCTTCTGCAGAGCACGGTGCCCTGCTCCACCGCCACAGCGTTCCTTCTGCAGAGCACGGTGCCCTGCTCCACCGCCACAGCGTTCCTTCTGCAGAGCACGGTGCCCTGCTCCACCGCCACAGCGTTCCTTCTGCAGAGCACGGTGCTCTGCTCCACCGCCACAGCGTTCCTTCTGCAGAGCACGGTGCCCTGCTCCACCGCCACAGCGTTCCTTCTGCAGAGCACGGTGCCCTGCTCCACCGCCACAGCGTTCCTTCTGCAGAGCACGGTGCCCTGCTCCACCGCCACAGCGTTCCTTCTACAGAGCACGGTGCCCTGCTCCACCGCCACAGCGTTCCTTCTGCAGAGCACGGTGCCCTGCTCCACCGCCACAGCGTTCCTTCTGCAGAGCAAGGTGCCCTGCTCCACCGCCACAGCGTTCCTTCTACAGAGCACGGTGCTCTGCTCCACCGCCACAGCGTTCCTTCTGCAGAGCACGGTGCCCTGCTCCACCGCCACAGCGTTCCTTCTGCAGAGCACGCTGCTCTGCTCCACCGCCACAGCGTTCCTTCTGCAGAGCACGGTGCTCTGCTCCACCGCCACAGCGTTCCTTCTGCAGAGCACGGTGCTCTGCTCCACCGCCACAGCGTTCCTTCTGCAGAGCACGGTGCTCTGCTCCAACGCCACAGCAGCCAGCCGTCAGAAGATGTGCTTTGTGTATTTTCTCCCCTGCCTGAGACTGGGCTGTTTGAACAGATCACTGTCACCATTCTGAGGCTGTCTGCTTCATACTGTATAAACCCAGAATGGTGAAATAACACCACATAGAATGGTGCCATAAACAAAAATAAACAAAGAGAGATGGAAGGGAAAAGAGAGAGAGAGAGGGGGCGAGAGAGAGAGAGAGCGGGAGAGAGAGATAAAGAGAGAGAGAGAGACAGAGAGAGAGAGAGACAGAGAGAGAGAGAGAGAGATAAAGAGAGAGAGAGAGAGAGAGAGAGATAAAGAGAGAGAGAGAGAGAGAGAGAGAGAGAGAGAGAGAGAGAGAGAGATAAAGAGAGAGAGAGAGAGAGAGAGAGAGAGAGAGAGAGAGAGAGAGGGCGGGAGAGCGGGAGAGTGATTGATTTAGACAATTATTTGATCAGTATAGACTAACCAATCAAATACATTTGCATTTGCATTATTGAATATTGAATCTAATTTCAGCAACTTCTCTGTCGAACAATATTGACTCCAGAGAGGGAAAAGTCCATACCAGGAGTCAGGATTTGTAGAGCAATTTAGTCAACGAGCGACAGGGAAGATGCATCTGTGTGATCTGTCTGCTTTTCAGAATCAGCCTGAAGCTTTGCATAACTACATCCATGAAATAGAGGTGAAGATCTGTTTCCATCCTCCATATGTGACGAGAGAAGAGGCATAACAAGCCACCAGACACCCATCTTCAAGAAGGTATCTTTAAATGTGGAGATTGTCTCCACCGATGCATGTCTGTTTTATATAGGGCCAGCGTGCGTCCCTCTCTGCATGGGGTCCATTGGTCGGACACCTTTCTTCTGCCGCGTAAACACAAAGAATATAACGACCCTCAGAATCATTATAGAAAGTCCACCTCATCTTTGATAGGTGCCTTCCATTACATTAATAAGGCAATGGAGTTCATCTCGTCAAGGTTAAAATCAGGGTATCATTACTGGCTCTGGGTTTGTGGAAACACTGGCAGAACAGGGCCTTTCTGCTGCTCTTCAGCCTTTAGGAGGCACTAACCCCGAAACACACAGCTGGGCAGGCCAGACCCCCCAGACCGATGCTGAATATACATGAAGGAGAGAGGGAGGGAGGGAGGGAGGGAGGGAGGGAGGGAGGGAGGGAGGGAGGGAGGGAGGGAGGGAGGGAGGGAGGGAGGGAGGGAGGGAGGGAGGGAGGGAGGGAGGGAGGGAGGGAGGGAGGGAGGGAGGGAGGGAGGGAGGGAGGGAGGGAGGGAGGGAGGGGGGAGGGAGGGGGAGGGAGGGAGATAAAATGGGGGAGGGGGGTGAGAGGGGAAGAGGGCGATAGAGATGGAATCATCCCTGGTTGGAAGGGGGAGACGGGAGATGATGTGGAACCCGACCACAAGGGGGCAACAGTGAGCACCGTTACGTTCAAGTTCGTTTTCACTTTGCTTCGGTGTTATGGACGGGGAAGGCAGATGGGCTTGAGCATCTGCCTCCGATTCCAACCTTAAAACTTAACTATTCAGGGTTAATGCCTGAAGTTAACCCTCACCCTAACAATGTGAAATTAATGCTGAAGGTGGAGTATCACTGGTTAGAGGGGGATAGAGGGAAGTAGAGGTGGAGAATCACTGGTTAGAGGGGGGTAGAGGGAAGTAGAGGTGGAGAATCACTGGTTAGAGGGGGGAAGAGGCAGGAAGAGGTGGGAGCATCCCTGATTAGAGGGGGGATAGAAGGAGGGAGATAAAGGTGGAGTATCACTGGTTAGAGGGAGGTAGAGGTGGAGTATCACTGGTTAGAGGGGGGATAGAGGGAGGTAGAGGTGGAGTATCACTGGTTAGAGGGGGGATAGAGGGAGGTAGAGGTGGGATCATCACTGGTTAGAGGGGGGAATAGAGGGAGGTAGAGGTGAGAGCATCACTGGTTAGAGGGGGGATAGAGGGAGGGAGATATAGGTGGAGTATCACTGGTTAGAGGGGGGGTAGAGTGAGATAAAGGTGGAGTATCACTGGTTAGAGGGGGGAATAGAGGGAGGTAGAGGTGGAGTATCACTGGTTAGAGGGGGATAGAGGGAGGTAGAGGTGGAGTATCACTGGTTAGAGGGGGATAGAGGGAGGTAGAGGTGGAGCATCACTGGTTAGAGGGGGGAATAGAGGGAGGTAGAGATGGAGTATCACTGGTTAGAGGGGGATAGAGGGAGCTATAGGTGGAGTATCACTGGTTAGAGGGGGATAGAGGGAGCTATAGGTGGAGCATCACTGGTTAGAGGGGGATAAAGGGAGGTAGAGGTGGAGTATCACTGGTTAGAAGGGGGAATAGAGGGAGGTAGAGGTGGATTATCACTGGTTAGAAGGGGGAATAGAGGGAGGTAGAGGTGGAGTATCACTGGTTAGAGGGGGGGTAGAGGGAGATAGAGGTGGAGTATCACTGGTTAGAGGGGGGGTAGAGGGAGATAGAGGTGGAGTATCACTGGTTAGAGGGGGATAGAGGGAGCTATAGGTGGAGCATCACTGGTTAGAGGGGGATAAAGGGAGGTAGAGGTGGAGTATCACTGGTTAGAAGGGGGAATAGAGGGAGGTAGAGGTGGATTATCACTGGTTAGAAGGGGGAATAGAGGGAGGTAGAGGTGGAGTATCACTGGTTAGAGGGGGGGTAGAGGGAGGTAGAGGTGGAGTATCACTGGTTAGAGGGGGGATAGAGGGAGGTAGAGGTGGAGTATCACTGGTTAGAGGGGGGATAGAGGGAGGTAGAGGTGGAGTATCACTGGTTAGAGGGGGGGTAGAGGGAGGTAGAGGTGGAGTATCAGTGGTTAGAGGGGGGATAGAGGGAGGTAGAGGTGGAGTATCACTGGTTAGAGGGGGGTAGAGGGAGGTAGAGGTGGAGTATCACTGGTTAGAGGGGGGTAGAGGGAGGTAGAGGTGGAGTATCACTGGTTAGAGGGGGGTAGAGGGAGGTAGAGGTGGAGTATCACTGGTTAGAGGGGGGTAGAGGGAGGTAGAGGTGGAGTATCACTGGTTAGTTTGGTAATTCACCCCAGGAACTACCATCAGAGCCCACATCACCCAGGTAATTATTGTGTGTTTTACATCAACACCGCCCTGTACAGGTGTGGAGCATGTGGGTTAAACACTTGCACATGTGTGTGTGATTGAAGTCGATCAAAATGATGTAGAAACAATACCCCCCCCCCCCCACCCAGCCACCCCGCTTAAAAGCTGCCTTTTAGAATTCATGTAGCAATTAGCATAATCAGTTCATGGATGATAACACTTTGTAAATGTGTCTGCTATTAATTCCACCAATTACAGGGGAACATGCAAATGGACTGCTACTGTGTGGTGTGGATTGAAGAGAGACCCATGGATCCCAGGGTGATAGCAGACCAGATATACAAAGCACACTCCCCCATGTCGTCGAAACCACACGGGACCTACTATCTTCTGATGTCTTATCAGGAAAATGTATACAAAAAAAACAATGCAATAATACAATGTTCAAAACTGTTGACTGTTTAACAACTCCCTCTACCGCTCCATCCATGAAGTGACCTCACAGGGAAAATGGTAAAACACAATGGGCCTTTATCATACTGTGGGTAGCAATCTTGTATTCCACTCAGCCCCTGCCTCTTGAGTCATCACTTCACTGTCAGGCCAACACCTTTCACCTCCATTAATAGGTACCACTCACATCTGGCTTAAATGATCAGACAGCCAATCAATTAGTGATGGCCAGGCAAGAACCTTTGTACACAGGGAACATTAAAGAGACATGCTGGTGTTGGAGAGGTCTAGAGGAGAGAGACATGCTGGGCTGGAGAGGTCTAGAGGGGAGAGGAGACATGCTGGTGTTGGAGAGGTCTAGAGGAGAGAGACATGCTGGGGCTGGAGAGGTATAGAGGAGAGAGGAGATATGCTGGTGTTGGAGAGGTCTAGAGGAGAGATACATGCTGGGGCTGGAGAGGTATAGAGGAGAGAGGAGATATGCTGGTGTTGGAGAGGTCTAGAGGAGAGAGACATGCTGGGGCTGGAAAGGTCTAGAGGGGAGAGGAGACATGCTGGTGTTGGAGAGGTCTAGAGGAGAGAGACATGCTGGTGTTGGAGAGGTCTAGAGGAGAGAGACATGCTGGGGCTGGAGAGGTCTAGAGGGGAGAGGAGACATGCTGGGGCTGGAGAGGTATAGAGGAGAGAGGAGATATGCTGGTGTTGGAGAGGTCTAGAGGAGAGAGACATGCTGGGGCTGGAGAGGTCTAGAGGGGAGAGGAGACATGCTGGTGTTGGAGAGGTCTAGAGGAGAGAGACATGCTGGGGCTGGAGAGGTCTAGAGGAGAGAGACATGCTGGGCTGGAGAGGTCTAGAGGGGAGAGGAGACATGCTGGGGCTGGAGAGGTATAGAGGAGAGAGACATGCTGGGGCTGGAGAGGTCTAGAGGGCAGAGGAGAGACATGCTGGGGCTGGAGAGGTCTAGAGGAGAGAGACATGCTGGGGCTGGAGAGGTCTAGAGGAGAGAGGAGAGACATACTGGGGCTGGAGAGGTCTAGAGGAGAGAGACATGCTGGGGCTGGAGAGGTCAAGAGGAGAGAGACATGCTGGGGCTGGAGAGGTCTAGAGGGCAGAGGAGAGACATACTGGGGCTGGAGAGGTCTAGAGGAGGGAGACATGCTGGGGCTGGAGAGGTCTAGAGGGCAGAGGAGAGACATACTGGTGCTGGAGAGGTCTAGAGGAGAGAGACATGCTGGGGCTGGAGAGGTCTAGAGGGGAGAGGAGAGACATACTGGGGCTGGAGAGGTCTAGAGGAGAGAGACATGCTGGGGCAGGAGAGGTCTAGAGGGGAGAGGAGAGACATACTGGGGCTGGAGAGGTCTAGAGGAGAGAGACATGCTGGGGCAGGAGAGGTCTAGAGGAGAGAGACATGCTGGGGCTGGAGAGGTCTAGAGTGCA
The DNA here is from genome assembly GCF_036934945.1 of Oncorhynchus masou masou. NCBI lineage: Eukaryota > Metazoa > Chordata > Actinopteri > Salmoniformes > Salmonidae > Oncorhynchus > Oncorhynchus masou. The sequence goes on along the minus strand of NW_027009178.1, from coordinate 7,681 downwards.
GAGGAGAGACATACTGGGGCTGGAGAGGTCTAGAGGAGAGAGACATGCTGGGGCAGGAGAGGTCTAGAGGGGAGAGGAGAGACATACTGGGGCTGGAGAGGTCTAGAGGAGAGAGACATGCTGGGGCAGGAGAGGTCTAGAGGAGAGAGACATGCTGGGGCTGGAGAGGTCTAGAGTGCAGAGGAGAGACATACTGGGGCTGGAGAGGTCTAGAGGAGAGACATGCTGGGGCTGGAGAGGTCTAGAGGAGAGACATGCTGGGGCTGGAGAGGTCTAGAGGAGAGAGACATGCTGGGGCTGGAGAGGTCTAGAGGAGAGACATGCTGGGGCTGGAGAGGTCTAGAGGGGAGACATGTTGGGGCTGGAGAGGTCTAGAGGAGAGACATGCTGGGGCTGTAGAGGTCTAGAGGGGAGACATGCTGGGCCTGGAGAGGTCTAGAGGAGAGACATGCTGGGGCTGGAGAGTTCTAGAGGAGAGACATGCTGGGGCTGGAGAGGTCTAGAGGGGAGACATGCTGGGGCTGGAGAGGTCTAGAGGGGAGACATGTTGGGGCTGGAGAGGTCTAGAGGGGAGACATGCTGGGGCTGGAGAGGTCTAGAGGGGAGACATGCTGGGGCTGGAGAGGTCTAGAGGGGAGACATGTTGGGGCTGGAGAGGTCTAGAGGAGAGACATGATGGGGCTGGAGAGGTCTAGAGGAGAGACATACTGGGGCAGCAGAGAGACTAACAGACCATACCTCTCTTCTGTCTCTGTACCTACAACCTAAGCAGTCCTACAGGCACACAGTCCACAGTCCTTCCTCCCCTGATGTATTACTTGATATATTACACCTCTCTCTTTCTCTCCATCAAAACTCTTATTTTCTTATTTTACACTGCTCTAATTATCCTCCATTTAACTCCTCTCTTTCTCTCTCTTTCTATTTCTAGTCCAACACTAGATGAAGGGTTCTCTATGTCTGTCTCTATGTCCGTCTACTGGACTGGGTAAACTATACCAGCTAATCGGATTAGCATGAGGATTTGATTTCCCATGGCACTGTCTGCCTGGGCTGGAGTAGAGTAGCCTGAGTCGGCTAATTCCTCCTAGCTCCATCACATATCCATGTAGAAATGAACCTGCTTGGTCTAATAGACATGTAATCCCTCCAGTGCCTCGTGCTTTACCCTACTTCACCCTATCTCTCCCTCTACATCTATCCCTCCATCAAGGCATTCTTTCCACTCATCCTCTAATTCATTCATCCCCCAATACAGGTGATGAGTTCATTTCTCTCCCATCAGCAGCAGCAGCAGTGCCAGTTGTCTGAGCCACCCGTGTGACCTGGGAGAATCTCTTTACAGCCTCCTCTCACATACAACCATCGATTGGTCTGCACCCCCCTGTCAGAGACAATCAATACATCATTCCTTCAGTAACCAGGAGGCTTCTCTCTCTCTCTCCTCTCCACAACTCCCTCTCTCCTCTCCACCACTCACTTTCTCCTCTCTACCACTCCCTCTCTCTCCTCTCCACCACTCCCTCTCTCCTCTCTCCTCTCCACCACTCCCTCTCTCTCCTCCACCACTCCCTCTCTCTTCTCTCCTCTCCACCACTCCCTCTCTCCTCTCTCCTCTCCACCACTCCCTCTCTCCTCTCTCCTCTCCACCACTCCCTCTCTCTCCTCTCCACCACTCCCTCTCTCCTCTCTCCTCTCCACCACTCCCTCTCTCTCCTCTCCACCACTCCCTCTCTCCTCTCTCCTCTCCACCACTCCCTCTCTCTCCTCCACCACTCCCTCTCTCTTCTCTCCTCTCCACCACTCCCTCTCTCCTCTCTCCTCTCCACCACTCACTCTCTCCTCTCCACCACTCCCTCTCTCCTCTCCACCATTCCCTCTCTCTTCTCCACCACTCCCTCTCTCTCCTCTCCACCACTCCCTCTCTCCTCTCCACCACTCCCTCTCTCCTTTCCACCACTCCCTCTCTCTCCTCTCCACCACTCCCTCTCTCCTCTCTCCTCTCCACCACTCCCTCTCTCTCCTCCACCACTCCCTCTCTTTCTCTCCTCTCCACCACTCCCTCTCTACTCTCTCCTCTCCACCACTCCCTCTCTCCTCTCCACCACTCCATCTCTCCTCTCCACCACTCCCTCTCTCTCCTCTCCACCACCCCCTCTCTCCTCTCTCCTCTCCACCACTCCCTCTCTCCTCTCCACCACTCCCTCTCTCCTTTCCACCACTCCCTCTCTCTCCTCTCCACCATTCCCTCTCTCCTCTCCACCACTCCCTCTCTTCTCTCCACCACTCCCTCTCTCTCCTCTCCACCACTCCCTCTCTCCTCTCCACCACTCCCTCTCTCCTTTCCACCACTCCCTCTCTCTCCTCTCCACCCCTCCCTCTCTCCTCTCCACCACTCCCTCTCTCCTCTCTCCTCTCCACCACTCCCTCTCTCCTCTCCACCACTCCCTCTCTCCTCTCTCCTCTCCACCACTCCCTCTTTCCTCTCCACCCCTCCCTCTCTCCTCTCCACCACTCCCTCTCTCCTCTCTCCTCTCCACCACTCCCTCTTTCCTCTCCACCCCTCCCTCTCTCCTCTCCACCACTCCCTCTCTCCTTTCCACCACTCCCTCTCTCTCCTCTCCACCACTCCCTCTCTCCTCTCTCCTCTCCACCACCCCCTCTCTCCTCTCTCCTCTCCACCACTCCCTCTCTCCTCTCCACCACTCTCCTCTCCACCACTCCCTCTATCCTCTCCACCACTCCCTCTCTCCTCTCCACCACTCCCTCTCCCTCTCTCCTCTCCACCACCCCCTCTCTCCTCTCCACCAGTCCCTCTCTCCTCTCCACCACTCCCTCTCTCCTCTCTCCTCTCCACCACCCCCTCTCTCCTCTCTCCTCTCCACCAGTCCCTCTCTCCTCTCCACCACCCCCTCTCTCCTCTCTCCTCTCCACCACTCCCTCTATCCTCTCCACCACTCCCTCTCTCCTCTCCACCACTCCCTCTCTCCTCTCTCCTCTCCACCACCCCCTCTCTCCTCTCCACCAGTCCCTCTCTCCTCTCCACCACTCCCTCTCTCCTCTCTCCTCTCCACCACCCCCTCTCTCCTCTCTCCTCTCCACCACCCCCTCTCTCCTCTCCACCAGTCCCTCTCTCCTCTCCACCACTCCCTCTCTCCTCTCCTCTCCACCACCCCCCTCTCTCCCTCTCTCCTCCCACCAGTCCCTCTCTCCTCTCCACCACTCCCTCTCTCCTCTCTCCTCTCCATCACTCCCTCTCTCCTCTCCACCACTCCCTCTCTCCTCTCTCCTCTCCACCACTCCCTCTATCCTCTCCACCACTCCCTCTCTCCTCTCCACCACTCCCTCTCTCCTCTCTCCCTCTCCACCACCCCCTCTCTCCTCTCCACCAGTCCCTCTCTCCTCTCCACCACTCCCTCTCTCCTCTCTCCTCTCCATCACTCCCTCTCTCCTCTCCACCAGTCCCTCTCTCCTCTCCACCACTCCCTCTCTCCTCTCTCCTCTCCACCACTCCCTCTCTCCTCTCTCCTCTCCACCACTCCCTCTTTCCTCTCCACCCCTCCCTCTCTCCTCTCCACCACTCCCTCTCTCCTCTCTCCTCTCCACCACTCCCTCTTTCCTCTCCACCCCTCCCTCTCTCCTCTCCACCACTCCCTCTCTCCTTTCCACCACTCCCCTCTCTCCTCTCCACCACTCCCTCTCTCCTCTCTCCTCTCCACCACCCCCTCTCTCCTCCTCCCTCTCCACCACTCCCTCTCTCCTCTCCACCACTCCCTCTCTCCTCTCTCCTCTCCACCACTCCCCTCTATCCTCTCCACCACTCCCTCTCTCTCTCCACCACTCCCTCTCTCCTCTCTCCTCTCCACCACCCCCTCTCTCCTCTCCACCAGTCCCTCTCTCCTCTCCACCACTCCCTCTCTCCTCTCTCCTCTCCACCACCCCCTCTCTCCTCTCTCCTCTCCACCAGTCCCTCTCTCCTCTCCACCACCCCCTCTCTCCTCTCTCCTCTCCACCACTCCCTCTATCCTCTCCACCACTCCCTCTCTCCTCTCCACCACTCCCTCTCTCCTCTCCTCCTCTCCACCACCCCCCTCTCTCCTCTCCACCAGTCCCTCTCTCCTCTCCACCACTCCCTCTCTCCTCTCTCCTCTCCACCACCCCCTCTCTCCTCTCTCCTCTCCACCACCCCCTCTCTCCTCTCCACCAGTCCCTCTCTCCCTCTCCACCACTCCCTCTCTCCTCTCTCCTCTCCACCACCCCCTCTCTCCTCTCTCCTCCCACCAGTCCCTCTCTCCCTCTCCACCACTCCCTCTCTCCCTCTCTCCTCTCCATCACTCCCTCTCTCCTCTCCACCACTCCCTCTCTCCTCTCTCCTCTCCACCACTCCCCCTCTATCCTCTCCACCACTCCCTCTCTCCTCTCCACCACTCCCTCTCTCCTCTCTCCTCTCCACCACCCCCTCTCTCCTCTCCACCAGTCCCTCTCTCCTCTCCACCACTCCCTCTCTCCTCTCTCCTCTCCATCACTCCCTCTCTCCTCTCCACCAGTCCCTCTCTCCTCTCCACCACTCCCTCTCTCCTCTCTCCTCTCCACCACTCCCTCTCTCCTCTCCACCACTCCCTCTCTCTCCTCAGAGCCTCTTCCTTCCCTGCATCACTTTACTTCCATTTTATTATTATTTCTCTGCTTGGATTGATGCAGCCCACCAGGCCTGTAATCCACACCACAATTAGAGCTGCTGCTAATCTTTCTGTTGACTCCAGCTCATTCACAACATCCAATACTCAACATAAAGACCGTACAGAAAGTCATTCAATCAAATGGGATTCTGAGGAATTAATATCACTTAAACAATCCACAGAGGCTTTAGATACCACACATCTGAGCTAATGAACTGGAGGCTGAAGATATATGATATATATCAACAGAAATATATGTTATTTTCACGTCGATAACCTATTTTCCTTGTTTTGCGGCAGATGATTTCAACAGGTGAGAAAACAAGACTGATGTGAGCCATACACATTGGGCAGGAGGTTGTCCCATACAGCACCACTCTTTTCTAAACTGATTCAGTAAACCTCTCTAATAGGAGAAAGAGTGAAGACACACACATGATTTCAGATCTATTGTCATTCCATTAAGGGAGTCTCCACCACACAGGATGTCAGATCTACTGTCATTCCATTAAGGGAGTCTCTACCACACAGGATGTCAGATCTACTGTCATTCCATTAAGGGAGTCTCTACCACACAGGATGTCAGATCTACTGTCATTCCATTAAGGGAGTCTCTACCACACAGGATGTCAGATCTACTGTCATTCCATTAAGGGAGTCTCTACCACACAGGATGTAAGATCTACTGTCATTCCATTAAGGGAGTCTCTACCACACAGGATGTCAGATCTACTGTCATTCCATTAAGGGAGTCTCCAACACACAGGATGTCAGATCTACTGTCATTCCATTAAGGGAGTCTAAAACACACAGGATGTAAGATCTACTGTCATTCCATTAAGGGAGTCTCTACCACACAGGATGTCAGATCTACTGTCATTCCATTAAGGGAGTCTCCACCACACAGGATGTAAGATCTACTGTCATTCCATTAAGGGAGTCTCCACCACACAGGATGTAAGATCTACTGTCATTCCATTAAGGGAGTCTCTACCACACAGGATGTCAGATCTACTGTCATTCCATTAAGGGAGTCTCCACCACACAGGATGTAAGATCTACTGTCATTCCATTAAGGAGTCTCCACCACACAGGATGTAAGATCTACTGTCATTCCATTAAGGGAGTCTCTACCACACAGGATGTAAGATCTACTGTCATTCCATTAAGGGAGTCTCTACCACACAGGATGTCAGATCTACTGTCATTCCATTAAGGGAGTCTCCACCACACAGGATGTCAGATCTATTGTCATTCCATTAAGGGAGTCTCCACCACACAGGATGTAAGATCTACTGTCATTCCATTAAGGGAGTCTCTACCACACATGATTTAAGATCTACTGTCATTCCATTAAGGGAGTCTCCAACACACAGGATGTAAGATCTACTGTCATTCCATTAAGGGAGTCTCCAACACACATGATTTAAGATCTACTGTCATTCCATTAAGGGAGTCTCCACCACACAGGATGTAAGATCTACTGTCATTCCATTAAGGGAGTCTCCACCACACAGGATGTAAGATCTACTGTCATTCCATTAAGGGAGTCTCTACCACACAGGATGTAAGATCTACTGTCATTCCATTAAGGGAGTCTCTACCACACAGGATGTAAGATCTACTGTCATTCCATTAAGGGAGTCTCCAACACACAGGATGTCAGATCTACTGTCATTCCATTAAGGGAGTCTCTACCACACAGGATGTAAGATCTACTGTCATTCCATTAAGGGAGTCTCCAACACACAGGATGTCAGATCTACTGTCATTCCATTAAGGGAGTCTCTACCACACAGGATGTAAGATCTACTGTCATTCCATTAAGGAGTCTCCAACACACAGGATGTCAGATCTACTGTCATTCCATTAAGGGAGTCTCTACCACACAGGATGTAAGATCTACTGTCATTCCATTAAGGAGTCTCCAACACACAGGATGTCAGATCTACTGTCATTCCATTAAGGGAGTCTCTACCACACAGGATGTAAGATCTACTGTCATTCCATTAAGGGAGTCTCTACCACACAGGATGTAAGATCTACTGTCATTCCATTAAGGGAGTCTCCAACACACAGGATGTCAGATCTACTGTCATTCCATTAAGGGAGTCTCTACCACACAGGATGTCAGATCTACTGTCATTCCATTAAGGGAGTCTCCACCACACAGGATGTAAGATCTACTGTCATTCCATTAAGGGAGTCTCTACCACACAGGATGTAAGATCTACTGTCATTCCATTAAGGGAGTCTCCACCACACAGGATGTAAGATCTACTGTCATTCCATTAAGGGAGTCTCTACCACACAGGATGTCAGATCTACTGTCATTCCATTAAGGGAGTCTCCACCACACAGGATGTAAGATCTACTGTCATTCCATTAAGGGAGTCTCTACCACACAGGATTTCCATTCCATCTTCTAATATTGAGTGCAAAGAGATGCTCAACGGTAAGATAATTCATTAATGAGATCTGGCCATAATTAGGCCAGTTTGGCGAAGGAAGCACTAATGACAGTTACTGCTGGAACGTGAGCCTTTTTTCCAGATCTGTAATCAAAGATGATATCTTTGTCCTTCTTTAATATGCATTTACAGACAGTAAGGGGCTAAAAGTGGATTGGATTATTACGGCGCGACAGTAACTCTGAATTAGCAGCTGGGTTATGACGAGCCCCAATGAGACAGAGAGCTAATTTGATTACTGAATTTTGGATTCAACAAGACTTTTGATTATGATTGATATCAACATTGTATTGCTGTGTTGGGGGAGCTAACACGTGCATTTCACTGCATGTTGGATACCTGCTGTACACTGTGTAGTAGAAAGACATTTGGAAGTGTTATGCAGCTCTCTGTCTCTGTGTCTCTGTGTGTCTCCCTCTCTCTCTCTCTCTCTCTCTCTCTCTCTCTCTCTCTCTCTCTCTCTCTCTATGTGTCTCCCTGTGTCACTCTCTCTGTGTCTCTCTCTCTCTCTGTCTCTCTCTCTGTGTCTTT
>NW_027009177.1:0-52255 GCF_036934945.1 Oncorhynchus masou masou | reverse complement strand
GATCGTGACAAAAGCCTCAGGCTCATTAGCATAACGCAACGTTAACGATTTCTGAAAATTGCAAATAAAATGAAAATAATGCGTCTGCTCTCAAGCTTAGCCTTTTCTTAACAACACTGTCATCTCAGATTTTCAAAAAATGCTTTTGAACCATAGAAATTGACTAATTTGTGTAAGAGTATGCTAAGCTAGCTTAGAATTTTGAGTAGCATTTAGCACGCAACATTTTCACAAAAACCAGATAACCAAATAAATAAAATAATTTACCTTTGAAGAGCTTCGGATGTTTTCAATGAGGAGACTCTCAGTTACATACCAAATGCGCAGTTTTTCCTGAAAGCGTCTGTGTGTAGGAGAAATCGTTCCGTTTTGTACATCGCATTTGGCTACCGAAACGAACCGAAAATTCAGTCACCTACAACGTCAAACTTTTCCGAATTAACTCCATAATATCGACCGAAACATGGCAAATGTTGTTTGGAATCAATCCTCAAGGTGTTTTTTCACATATCTCTTCATTGATATATCGTTCGTGGAAGCTTGCGTTCTTCTCTAAATTCCATGGAAAAATACTTGCAGCTGACTTTTGCGCACCAATTTCGCGCAGGACACCGGCGGACACCTAGTAAATGTGGTCTCTTATGGTCAATCTTCCAATGATATGCCTACAAATACGTCACAATGCTGCAGACACCTTGGGGAAACGACAGAAAGGGCAGACTTACTCCTCTCGCATTCACAGCCATATAAGGAGACAATGGAAAACAGAGCCTACAAAATCCTGCTCATTTCCTGGATGCCGTCTCATCTTGGTTTTGCCTGAAGCTCACGTTCTAGGGCACGCACAGAAAATATCTTGGTAGTTCTGGACACGTCAGAGTGTTTTCTTTCGAAAGCTATCAATTATATGCATAGTCGAGCATCTTTTTGTGACAAAATATCTTGTTTAAAACGGGAACGTTTTTCATCCAAAAATGAAATAGCGCCCCCAGAGCATCAAGAGGTTAAACATAGTTTCAGGCTTTTATTTTGAACAATGAGCGTGAAGGATCACATTGCGTAAGTGGTTAGGTGGGGGCTCTCAGAGTGAGTTTTGCGCAACTGAGTAACGCGGCCATTGTTTCTCCCGCTGTTATTGAAAAAGCTACACACTCGGTTGATATATTATTGAATATATACTTTAAAAACAACGTGAGGATTGATCATAAAAAAACGTTTGACAAGTTTCTGTGGACATTATGGATATTATTTGGAATGTACGTCTGCGTTTTCGTGACCGCTTTTTCCTGTGGATTTCTGAACATAACGCAACAAACAAACGTCAGTATTTTGGGTATAAAAATAATCTTTATGGAACAAAAGGAACATTTGTTGTGTAACTGGGAGTCTTGTGAGTGAAAACATCCAAAGATCATCAAAGGAATTGCTTTTCTGATTTTCGTGACCTAGCTACTTAATGCTTAGTGTACATAATGTTATTTGAGGCTATCGATAAACTTACACAAACGCTTGGATTGCTTTCGCTGTAAAGCATAATTAAAAAATCTGAGACGACAGGTGGATTAACAAAAGGCTAAGCTGTGTTTTGCAATATTGCACTTGTGATTTCATGAATATGAATATTTTTTTGTAATATTATTTGACTGTGGCGCTATGCTATTCAGCGGTTGCTGATGACAATTATCCCGGTACCGGGATGGGTAGCGTCAAGACGTTTAAATGGTAACTACTCTCACAAATCAACATTTCTTAGATGTCTCCTGTGTTTTAATCATTGTTGTGGACCTAAACATACAAGTCTGTTGTTTTATTGTAAAAAAAAAAAAGTGTGACTTTCAGAACGAAAACCTGAAAAATTGGGGAACGTCTGAAACCTGTGAATTTCGGCCTAAGTGTATCTGTTTCAATAGTAGCCCTACTATTGAGCTGGGTTGGCCTGACCGTGAAAGACCAATATGGGATTTATAATTTTAGGTAATTCAGAGTGTACAGTATGTCACTGTTTCTCATATAATTTTTCACACAGTGTGTCTTTCCTGGGCCAGGTGGCTGATTTTTTTGTTGCTAAATTAGAGTATTCCCACTTCTCCAGGCACCACTACACCATCTACACCACTACACCGCCACACCATACTACACCACCACACCACTACACCACTACACTACACCACTACACCACACCACTACACCACCACACCACTACACTGCCACACCACTACACCACCACACCACTACACCGCAACACCACTACACCGCAACACCACTGCACCACCACACCACTACACCACTACACTACACCACTACACCACACCACTACACCACCACACCACCACACCACTACACTGCCACACCACTACACCACCACACCACTACACCGCAACACCACTACACCACCACACCACTACACCACCACACCACTACACCACTACACTACACCACTACACCACACCACTACACCACCACACCACCACACCACTACACTGCCACACCACTACACTGCAACACCACAACACCACCACACCACTACACCACCACACCACTACACCGCAACACCACTACACCACTACACCGCCACACCACACTACACCACCACACCACTACACCACTACACCACACCACTACACCACCACACCACTACACCACTACAGTACACCACTACACCACTACACCACACCACTACACCACCACACCACTACACCATCTACACCACTACACCGCCACACCACACTATACCACTACACCACCACACCACTACACCACACCACTACACCACCACACCATTACACCCCTACACTACACCACTTCACCACCACACCAGTACACCACTACACCACACCACTACACCACCACACCACTACACCACTACACCACTACACCACGACACCATCTACACCACTACACCACCACACCACCACACCACAACACCATCTACACCACTACACCACTACACCATCTACACCACCACACCACCACACCACCACACCACGACACCATCTACACCACTACACCACTACACCACCACACCACCACACCATCTACACCACTACACCACACCACTACACCACTACACATTCTATACCACCACACCACTACACCACTACACATTCTATACCACCACACCATCTACACCATCTATACCACTACACCTTCTACATCACCACACCACCACACCACTACACGACTACACCAGACCACTACACCTTCTACACTACCACACCACTACACCACCACACCAGACCATCTACACCCTCTACACCACCACACCACCACACCACTACACCATCTACACCACTACTCCACCACACCACCACACCACACCACCACACCACTACCACACCACTACACCATCTACACCACTACAATACCACACCACTACACCACTACACCACTACACCTTCTACACCACCACACCACTACACAACTACCACACCACTACACCATCTACACCACCACACCACTACACCATCTACACTGCTACACCGCCACACCACTACACCACCACACCACTTTCTCACTACACCACTATACCACCACACCATCAGACCACACCACTACACCACCACATCACTACACCATCTACACCATCTACACCACCACACCACCACACCACTACACCACACCATTGTTCACCCTCATATCTTGTGTCAATATTGTAGCTTTGCCCTCATATCTAGTGTGAATATTGTGGCTTTGGCCTCATATCTAGTGTGAATATAATAACTTTGCCCTCATGTCTAGTGTGAATATGGTGGCTTTGCCCTCATATCTAGTGTGATATTGTGGCCTTGCCCTCATATCTAGTGTGAATATCATAGCTTTGGCCTCATATCTAGTGTGGTATTGTGGCTTTGCCCTCATATCTAGTGTGATATTGTGGCTTTGCCCTCATATCTAGTGTGATATTGTGGCCTTGCCCTCATATCTACTGTGAATATTGTGGCTTTGGCCTCATATCTAGTGTGAATATCATAGCTTTGGCCTTCAATCTAGTGTGATATTGTGGCTTTGCCCTCATATCTAGTGTGATATTGTGGCTTTGCCCTCATATCTAGTGTGATATTGTGGCCTTGCCCTCATATCTAGTGTGAATATTGTGGCTTTGGCCTCATATCTAGTGTGAATATAATAGCTTTGGCCTCATATCGAGTGTGAATATTGTGGCTTTGGCCTCATATCTAGTGTGAATATTGTGGCTTTGGCCTCATATCTGCTGTGAATATTGTGGCTTTGGCCTCATATCTAGTGTGATATCGTGGCTTTGCCCTCATATCTAGTGTGATATTTTGGCTTTGCCCTCAAATCTTGTGTCAATATTGTAGCTTTGGCCTCATGTCTAGTGGGAATATTGTAGCTTTGCCCCCATATCTAGTGTGAATATTGTGGCTTTGGCCTCATATCTAGTGTAAATATTGTGGCTTTGGCCTCATATCTAGTGGGAATATTGTGGCCTTGCCCTCATATCTAGTTTGAATATTGTGGCTTTGGCCTCATATCTAGTGTGAATATCATAGCTTTGCCCTCATGTCTAGTGTGATATTGTGGCTTTGCCCTCATATCTAGTGTGATATTGTGGCTTTGCCCTCATATCTAGTGTGATATTGTGGCTTTGCCCTCAAATCTTGTGTCAATATTGTAGCTTTGGCCTCATATCTAGTGTGAATATTGTAGCTTTGGCCTCATATCTAGTGTGAATATTGTAGCTTTGGCCTCATATCTAGTGTGAATATTGTGGATTTGACCTCATATCTAGTGTGAATATTGTGGCTTTGCCCTCATATCTAGTGTGAATATTGTGGTTTTGCCCTCGTATCTAGTGTGAATATTGTGGCTTTGCCCTCATATCTAGTGTGAATATTGTGGCTTTGCCCTCATATCTAGTGTGAATATTGTGGCTTTGCCCTCATATCTAGTGTGAATATTGTGGCTTTGGCCTCATATCTAGTGTGAATATTTGGCTTTGGCCTCATATCTAGTGTGAATATTGTGGCTTTGCCCTCATATCTAGTGTGAATATTGTGGCTTTGGCCTCATATCTGGTGTGATATTGTGGCTTTGGCCTCATATCTAGTGTGAATATATTCCCTTTGGCCTCATATCTAGTGTGATATTGTGGCTTTGCCCTAATATCTAGTGTGAATATTGTGGCTTTGCCCTCATATCTAGTGTGAATATTTGGCTTTGGCCTCGTATCTAGTGTGAATATTGTGGCTTTGCCCTCATATCTAGTGTGCATATTGTGGCTTTGCCCTCATATCTAGTGTGAATATTGTAGCTTTGGCCTCATATCTAGTGTGAATATCATAGCTTTGTCTTTCAATCTTGTGTGAATATCATAGCTATGCCCTCATATCTAGTGTGAATATTGTGGCTTTGCCCTCATATCTAGTGTGATATTGTGGCCTTGCCCTCATATCTAGTGTGAATATTGTGGCTTTGGCCTCATATCTAGTGTGAATATAATAGCTTTGGCCTCATATCGAGTGTGAATATTGTGGCTTTGGCCTCATATCTAGTGTGAATATTGTGGCTTTGGCCTCATATCTGGTGTGAATATTGTGGCTTTGGCCTCATATCTAGTGTGATATCGTGGCTTTGCCCTAATATCTAGTGTGAATATTGTGGCTTTGCCCTCATATCTAGTGTGAATATTTGGCTTTGGCCTCGTATCTAGTGTGAATATTGTGGCTTTGCCCTCATATCTAGTGTGCATATTGTGGCTTTGCCCTCATATCTAGTGTGAATATTGTAGCTTTGGCCTCATATCTAGTGTGAATATCATAGCTTTGTCTTTCAATCTTGTGTGAATATCATAGCTATGCCCTCATATCTAGTGTGAATATTGTGGCTTTGGCCTCATATCTAGTGTGATATTGTGGCTTTGCCCTCATATCTAGTGTGATATTGTGGCCTTGCCCTCATATCTAGTGTGAATATTGTGGCTTTGGCCTCATATCTAGTGTGAATATAATAGCTTTGGCCTCATATCGAGTGTGAATATTGTGGCTTTGGCCTCATATCTAGTGTGAATATTGTGGCTTTGGCCTCATATCTGGTGTGAATATTGTGGCTTTGGCCTCATATCTAGTGTGATATCGTGGCTTTGCCCTCATATCTAGTGTGATATTTTGGCTTTGCCCTCAAATCTTGTGTCAATATTGTAGCTTTGGCCTCATGTCTAGTGGGAATATTGTAGCTTTGCCCCCATATCTAGTGTGAATATTGTGGCTTTGGCCTCATATCTAGTGTAAATATTGTGGCTTTGGCCTCATATCTAGTGGGAATATTGTGGCCTTGCCCTCATATCTAGTTTGAATATTGTGGCTTTGGCCTCATATCTAGTGTGAATATCATAGCTTTGCCCTCATGTCTAGTGTGATATTGTGGCTTTGCCCTCATATCTAGTGTGATATTGTGGCTTTGCCCTCATATCTAGTGTGATATTGTGGCTTTGCCCTCAAATCTTGTGTCAATATTGTAGCTTTGGCCTCATATCTAGTGTGAATATTGTAGCTTTGGCCTCATATCTAGTGTGAATATTGTAGCTTTGGCCTCATATCTAGTGTGAATATTGTGGATTTGACCTCATATCTAGTGTGAATATTGTGGCTTTGCCCTCATATCTAGTGTGAATATTGTGGTTTTGCCCTCGTATCTAGTGTGAATATTGTGGCTTTGCCCTCATATCTAGTGGGAATATTGTAGCTTTGCCCCCATATCTAGTGTGAATATTGTGGCTTTGGCCTCATATCTAGTGTAAATATTGTGGCTTTGGCCTCATATCTAGTGGGAATATTGTGGCCTTGCCCTCATATCTAGTTTGAATATTGTGGCTTTGGCCTCATATCTAGTGTGAATATCATAGCTTTGCCCTCATGTCTAGTGTGATATTGTGGCTTTGCCCTCATATCTAGTGTGATATTGTGGCTTTGCCCTCATATCTAGTGTGATATTGTGGCTTTGCCCTCAAATCTTGTGTCAATATTGTAGCTTTGGCCTCATATCTAGTGTGAATATTGTAGCTTTGGCCTCATATCTAGTGTGAATATTGTAGCTCTGGCCTCATATCTAGTGTGAATATTGTGGATTTGACCTCATATCTAGTGTGAATATTGTGGCTTTGCCCTCATATCTAGTGTGAATATTGTGGTTTTGCCCTCGTATCTAGTGTGAATATTGTGGCTTTGCCCTCATATCTAGTGTGAATATTGTGGCTTTGCCCTCATATCTAGTGTGAATATTGTGGCTTTGCCCTCATATCTAGTGTGAATATTGTGGCTTTGGCCTCATATCTAGTGTGAATATTTGGCTTTGGCCTCATATCTAGTGTGAATATTGTGGCTTTGCCCTCATATCTAGTGTGAATATTGTGGCTTTGGCCTCATATCTGGTGTGATATTGTGGCTTTGGCCTCATATCTAGTGTGAATATATTCCCTTTGGCCTCATATCTAGTGTGCATATTGTGGCTTTGCCCTCATATCTAGTGTGAATATTGTAGCTTTGGCCTCATATCTAGTGTGAATATCATAGCTTTGTCTTTCAATCTTGTGTGAATATCATAGCTATGCCCTCATATCTAGTGTGAATATTGTGGCTTTGGCCTCATATCTAGTGTGATATTGTGGCTTTGCCCTCATATCTAGTGTGATATTGTGGCCTTGCCCTCATATCTAGTGTGAATATTGTGGCTTTGGCCTCATATCTAGTGTGAATATAATAGCTTTGGCCTCATATCGAGTGTGAATATTGTGGCTTTGGCCTCATATCTAGTGTGAATATTGTGGCTTTGGCCTCATATCTGGTGTGAATATTGTGGCTTTGGCCTCATATCTAGTGTGATATCGTGGCTTTGCCCTCATATCCAGTGTGATATTTTGGCTTTGCCCTCAAATCTTGTGTCAATATTGTAGCTTTGGCCTCATGTCTAGTGGGAATATTGTAGCTTTGCCCCCATATCTAGTGTGAATATTGTGGCTTTGGCCTCATATCTAGTGTAAATATTGTGGCTTTGGCCTCATATCTAGTGGGAATATTGTGGCCTTGCCCTCATATCTAGTTTGAATATTGTGGCTTTGGCCTCATATCTAGTGTGAATATCATAGCTTTGCCCTCATGTCTAGTGTGATATTGTGGCTTTGCCCTCATATCTAGTGTGATATTGTGGCTTTGCCCTCATATCTAGTGTGATATTGTGGCTTTGCCCTCAAATCTTGTGTCAATATTGTAGCTTTGGCCTCATATCTAGTGTGAATATTGTAGCTTTGGCCTCATATTACATTTACATTTAAGTCATTTAGCAGACGCTCTTATCCAGAGCGACTTACAAATTGGATATCTAGTGTGAATATTGTAGCTTTGGCCTCATATCTAGTGTGAATATTGTGGATTTGACCTCATATCTAGTGTGAATATTGTGGCTTTGCCCTCATATCTAGTGTGAATATTGTGGTTTTGCCCTCGTATCTAGTGTGAATATTGTGGCTTTGCCCTCATATCTAGTGGGAATATTGTAGCTTTGCCCCCATATCTAGTGTGAATATTGTGGCTTTGGCCTCATATCTAGTGTAAATATTGTGGCTTTGGCCTCATATCTAGTGGGAATATTGTGGCCTTGCCCTCATATCTAGTTTGAATATTGTGGCTTTGGCCTCATATCTAGTGTGAATATCATAGCTTTGCCCTCATGTCTAGTGTGATATTGTGGCTTTGCCCTCATATCTAGTGTGATATTGTGGCTTTGCCCTCATATCTAGTGTGATATTGTGGCTTTGCCCTCAAATCTTGTGTCAATATTGTAGCTTTGGCCTCATATCTAGTGTGAATATTGTAGCTTTGGCCTCATATCTAGTGTGAATATTGTAGCTTTGGCCTCATATCTAGTGTGAATATTGTGGATTTGACCTCATATCTAGTGTGAATATTGTGGCTTTGCCCTCATATCTAGTGTGAATATTGTGGTTTTGCCCTCGTATCTAGTGTGAATATTGTGGCTTTGCCCTCATATCTAGTGTGAATATTGTGGCTTTGCCCTCATATCTAGTGTGAATATTGTGGCTTTGCCCTCATATCTAGTGTGAATATTGTGGCTTTGGCCTCATATCTAGTGTGAATATTTGGCTTTGGCCTCATATCTAGTGTGAATATTGTGGCTTTGCCCTCATATCTAGTGTGAATATTGTGGCTTTGGCCTCATATCTGGTGTGATATTGTGGCTTTGGCCTCATATCTAGTGTGAATATATTCCCTTTGGCCTCATATCTAGTGTGATATTGTGGCTTTGCCCTAATATCTAGTGTGAATATTGTGGCTTTGCCCTCATATCTAGTGTGAATATTTGGCTTTGGCCTCGTATCTAGTGTGAATATTGTGGCTTTGCCCTCATATCTAGTGTGCATATTGTGGCTTTGCCCTCATATCTAGTGTGAATATTGTAGCTTTGGCCTCATATCTAGTGTGAATATCATAGCTTTGTCTTTCAATCTTGTGTGAATATCATAGCTATGCCCTCATATCTAGTGTGAATATTGTGGCTTTGGCCTCATATCTAGTGTGATATTGTGGCCTTGCCCTCATATCTAGTGTGAATATTGTGGCCTTGCCCTCATATCTAGTGTGAATATTGTGGCTTTGGCCTCATATCCAGTGTGAATATAATAGCTTTGGCCTCATATCGAGTGTGAATATTGTGGCTTTGGCCTCATATCTAGTGTGAATATTGTGGCTTTGGCCTCATATCTGGTGTGAATATTGTGGCTTTGGCCTCATATCTAGTGTGATATCGTGGCTTTGCCCTAATATCTAGTGTGAATATTGTGGCTTTGCCCTCATATCTAGTGTGAATATTTGGCTTTGGCCTCATATCTAGTGTGAATATTGTGGCTTTGCCCTCATATCTAGTGTGCATATTGTGGCTTTGCCCTCATATCTAGTGTGAATATCATAGCTTTGTCTTTCAATCTTGTGTGAATATCATAGCTATGCCCTCATATCTAGTGTGAATATTGTGGCTTTGGCCTCATATCTAGTGTGATATTGTGGCTTTGCCCTCATATCTAGTGTGATATTGTGGCCTTGCCCTCATATCTAGTGTGAATATTGTGGCTTTGGCCTCATATCTAGTGTGAATATAATAGCTTTGGCCTCATATCGAGTGTGAATATTGTGGCTTTGGCCTCATATCTAGTGTGAATATTGTGGCTTTGGCCTCATATCTGGTGTGAATATTGTGGCTTTGGCCTCATATCTAGTGTGATATCGTGGCTTTGCCCTCATATCTAGTGTGATATTTTGGCTTTGCCCTCAAATCTTGTGTCAATATTGTAGCTTTGGCCTCATGTCTAGTGGGAATATTGTAGCTTTGCCCCCATATCTAGTGTGAATATTGTGGCTTTGGCCTCATATCTAGTGTAAATATTGTGGCTTTGGCCTCATATCTAGTGGGAATATTGTGGCCTTGCCCTCATATCTAGTTTGAATATTGTGGCTTTGGCCTCATATCTAGTGTGAATATCATAGCTTTGCCCTCATGTCTAGTGTGATATTGTGGCTTTGCCCTCATATCTAGTGTGATATTGTGGCTTTGCCCTCATATCTAGTGTGATATTGTGGCTTTGCCCTCAAATCTTGTGTCAATATTGTAGCTTTGGCCTCATATCTAGTGTGAATATTGTAGCTTTGGCCTCATATCTAGTGTGAATATTGTAGCTTTGGCCTCATATCTAGTGTGAATATTGTGGATTTGACCTCATATCTAGTGTGAATATTGTGGCTTTGCCCTCATATCTAGTGTGAATATTTGGCTTTGGCCTCATATCTAGTGTGAATATTGTGGCTTTGCCCTCATATCTAGTGTGAATATTGTGGCTTTGGCCTCATATCTGGTGTGAATATTGTGGCTTTGGCCTCATATCTAGTGTGATATCGTGGCTTTGCCCTCATATCTAGTGTGATATTTTGGCTTTGCCCTCAAATCTTGTGTCAATATTGTAGCTTTGGCCTCATATCTAGTGGGAATATTGTGGCCTTGCCCTCATATCTAGTGTGAATATTGTAGCTTTGGCCTCATATCTAGTGTGAATATTGTAGCTTTGGCCTCATATCTAGTGTGAATATTGTGGATTTGACCTCATATCTAGTGTGAATATTGTGGCTTTGCCCTCATATCTAGTGTGAATATTGTGGTTTTGACCTCGTGTCTAGTGTGAATATTGTGGCTTTGCCCTCATATCTAGTGTGAATATTGTGGCTTTGCCCTCATATCTAGTGTGAATATTGTGGCTTTGCCCTCATATCTAGTGTGAATATTGTGGCTTTGGCCTCATATCTAGTGTGAATATTTGGCTTTGGCCTCATATCTAGTGTGAATATTGTGGCTTTGCCCTAATATCTAGTGTGAATATTGTGGCTTTGGCCTCATATCTGGTGTGATATTGTGGATTTGGCCTCATATCTAGTGTGAATATATTCCCTTTGGCCTCATATCTAGTGTGATATTGTGGCTTTGCCCTAATATCTAGTGTGAATATTGTGGCTTTGCCCTCATATCTAGTGTGAATATTTGGCTTTGGCCTCGTATCTAGTGTGAATATTGTGGCTTTGCCCTCATATCTAGTGTGCATATTGTGGCTTTGCCCTCATATCTAGTGTGAATATTGTGGCTTTGGCCTCATATCTAGTGTAAATATTGTGGCTTTGGCCTCATATCTAGTGGGAATATTGTGGCCTTGCCCTCATATCTAGTTTGAATATTGTGGCTTTGGCCTCATATCTAGTGTGAATATCATAGCTTTGCCCTCATGTCTAGTGTGATATTGTGGCTTTGCCCTCATATCTAGTGTGATATTGTGGCTTTGCCCTCATATCTAGTGTGATATTGTGGCTTTGCCCTCAAATCTTGTGTCAATATTGTAGCTTTGGCCTCATATCTAGTGTGAATATTGTAGCTTTGGCCTCATATCTAGTGTGAATATTGTAGCTTTGGCCTCATATCTAGTGTGAATATTGTGGATTTGACCTCATATCTAGTGTGAATATTGTGGCTTTGCCCTCATATCTAGTGTGAATATTGTGGTTTTGCCCTCGTATCTAGTGTGAATATTGTGGCTTTGCCCTCATATCTAGTGTGAATATTGTGGCTTTGCCCTCATATCTAGTGTGAATATTGTGGCTTTGCCATCATATCTAGTGTGAATATTGTGGCTTTGGCCTCATATCTAGTGTGAATATTTGGCTTTGGCCTCATATCTAGTGTGAATATTGTGGCTTTGCCCTCATATCTAGTGTGAATATTGTGGCTTTGGCCTCATATCTGGTGTGAATATTGTGGCTTTGGCCTCATATCTAGTGTGATATCGTGGCTTTGCCCTCATATCTAGTGTGATATTTTGGCTTTGCCCTCAAATCTTGTGTCAATATTGTAGCTTTGGCCTCATATCTAGTGGGAATATTGTGGCCTTGCCCTCATATCTAGTGTGAATATTGTAGCTTTGGCCTCATATCTAGTGTGAATATTGTAGCTTTGGCCTCATATCTAGTGTGAATATTGTGGATTTGACCTCATATCTAGTGTGAATATTGTGGCTTTGCCCTCATATCTAGTGTGAATATTGTGGTTTTGCCCTCGTATCTAGTGTGAATATTGTGGCTTTGCCCTCATATCTAGTGTGAATATTGTGGCATTGCCCTCATATCTAGTGTGAATATTGTGGCTTTGCCCTCATATCTAGTGTGAATATTGTGGCTTTGGCCTCATATCTAGTGTGAATATTTGGCTTTGGCCTCATATCTAGTGTGAATATTGTGGCTTTGCCCTCATATCTAGTGTGAATATTGTGGCTTTGGCCTCATATCTGGTGTGATATTGTGGCTTTGGCCTCATTTCTAGTGTGAATATATTCCCTTTGGCCTCATATCTAGTGTGATATTGTGGCTTTGCCCTAATATCTAGTGTGAATATTGTGGCTTTGCCCTCATATCTAGTGTGAATATTTGGCTTTGGCCTCGTATCTAGTGTGAATATTGTGGCTTTGCCCTCATATCTAGTGTGCATATTGTGGCTTTGCCCTCATATCCAGTGTGAATATTGTAGCTTTGGCCTCATATCTAGTGTGAATATCATAGCTTTGTCTTTCAATCTTGTGTGAATATCATAGCTATGCCCTCATATCTAGTGTGAATATTGTGGCTTTGGCCTCATATCTAGTGTGATATTGTGGCTTTGCCCTCATATCTAGTGTGATATTGTGGCCTTGCCCTCATATCTAGTGTGAATATTGTGGCTTTGGCCTCATATCTAGTGTGAATATAATAGCTTTGGCCTCATATCGAGTGTGAATATTGTGGCTTTGGCCTCATATCTAGTGTGAATATTGTGGCTTTGGCCTCATATCTGGTGTGAATATTGTGGCTTTGGCCTCATATCTAGTGTGATATCGTGGCTTTGCCCTCATATCTAGTGTGATATTTTGGCTTTGCCCTCAAATCTTGTGTCAATATTGTAGCTTTGGCCTCATGTCTAGTGGGAATATTGTAGCTTTGCCCCCATATCTAGTGTGAATATTGTGGCTTTGGCCTCATATCTAGTGTAAATATTGTGGCTTTGGCCTCATATCTAGTGGGAATATTGTGGCCTTGCCCTCATATCTAGTTTGAATATTGTGGCTTTGGCCTCATATGTAGTGTGAATATCATAGCTTTGCCCTCATGTCTAGTGTGATATTGTGGCTTTGCCCTCATATCTAGTGTGATATTGTGGCTTTGCCCTCATATCTAGTGTGATATTGTGGCTTTGCCCTCAAATCTTGTGTCAATATTGTAGCTTTGGCCTCATATCTAGTGTGAATATTGTAGCTTTGGCCTCATATCTAGTGTGAATATTGTAGCTTTGGCCTCATATCTAGTGTGAATATTGTGGATTTGACCTCATATCTAGTGTGAATATTGTGGCTTTGCCCTCATATCTAGTGTGAATATTGTGGTTTTGCCCTCGTATCTAGTGTGAATATTGTGGCTTTGCCCTCATATCTAGTGTGAATATTGTGGCTTTGCCCTCATATCTAGTGTGAATATTGTGGCTTTGCCCTCATATCTAGTGTGAATATTGTGGCTTTGGCCTCATATCTAGTGTGAATATTTGGCTTTGGCCTCATATCTAGTGTGAATATTGTGGCTTTGCCCTCATATCTAGTGTGAATATTGTGGCTTTGGCCTCATATCTGGTGTGAATATTGTGGCTTTGGCCTCATATCTAGTGTGATATCGTGGCTTTGCCCACATATCTAGTGTGATATTTTGGCTTTGCCCTCAAATCTTGTGTCAATATTGTAGCTTTGGCCTCATATCTAGTGGGAATATTGTGGCCTTGCCCTCATATCTAGTGTGAATATTGTAGCTTTGGCCTCATATCTAGTGTGAATATTGTAGCTTTGGCCTCATATCTAGTGTGAATATTGTGGATTTGACCTCATATCTAGTGTGAATATTGTGGCTTTGCCCTCATATCTAGTGTGAATATTGTGGTTTTGCCCTCGTATCTAGTGTGAATATTGTGGCTTTGCCCTCATATCTAGTGTGAATATTGTGGCTTTGCCCTCATATCTAGTGTGAATATTGTGGCTTTGCCCTCATATCTAGTGTGAATATTGTGGCTTTGGCCTCATATCTAGTGTGAATATTTGGCTTTGGCCTCATATCTAGTGTGAATATTGTGGCTTTGCCCTCATATCTAGTGTGAATATTGTGGCTTTGGCCTCATATCTGGTGTGATATTGTTGCTTTGGCCTCATATCTAGTGTGAATATATTCCCTTTGGCCTCATATCTAGTGTGATATTGTGGCTTTGCCCTAATATCTAGTGTGAATATTGTGGCTTTGCCCTCATATCTAGTGTGAATATTTGGCTTTGGCCTCGTATCTAGTGTGAATATTGTGGCTTTGCCCTCATATCTAGTGTGCATATTGTGGCTTTGCCCTCATATCTAGTGTGAATATTGTAGCTTTGGCCTCATATCTAGTGTGAATATCATAGCTTTGTCTTTCAATCTTGTGTGAATATCATAGCTATGCCCTCATATCTAGTGTGAATATTGTGGCTTTGGCCTCATATCTAGTGTGAATATTTGGCTTTGGCCTCATATCTAGTGTGAATATTGTGGCTTTGCCCTCATATCTAGTGTGAATATTGTGGCTTTGGCCTCATATCTGGTGTGATATTGTGGCTTTGGCCTCATTTCTAGTGTGAATATATTCCCTTTGGCCTCATATCTAGTGTGATATTGTGGCTTTGCCCTAATATCTAGTGTGAATATTGTGGCTTTGCCCTCATATCTAGTGTGAATATTTGGCTTTGGCCTCGTATCTAGTGTGAATATTGTGGCTTTGCCCTCATATCTAGTGTGCATATTGTGGCTTTGCCCTCATATCTAGTGTGAATATTGTAGCTTTGGCCTCATATCTAGTGTGAATATCATAGCTTTGTCTTTCAATCTTGTGTGAATATCATAGCTATGCCCTCATATCTAGTGTGAATATTGTGGCTTTGGCCTCATATCTAGTGTGATATTGTGGCTTTGCCCTCATATCTAGTGTGATATTGTGGCCTTGCCCTCATATCTAGTGTGAATATTGTGGCTTTGGCCTCATATCTAGTGTGAATATAATAGCTTTGGCCTCATATCGAGTGTGAATATTGTGGCTTTGGCCTCATATCTAGTGTGAATATTGTGGCTTTGGCCTCATATCTGGTGTGAATATTGTGGCTTTGGCCTCATATCTAGTGTGATATCGTGGCTTTGACCTCATATCTAGTGTGAATATTGTGGCTTTGCCCTCATATCTAGTGTGAATATTGTGGTTTTGCCCTCGTATCTAGTGTGAATATTGTGGCTTTGCCCTCATATCTAGTGTGAATATTGTGGCTTTGCCCTCATATCTAGTGTGAATATTGTGGCTTTGCCCTCATATCTAGTGTGAATATTGTGGCTTTGGCCTCATATCTAGTGTGAATATTTGGCTTTGGCCTCATATCTAGTGTGAATATTGTGGCTTTGCCCTCATATCTAGTGTGAATATTGTGGCTTTGGCCTCATATCTGGTGTGAATATTGTGGCTTTGGCCTCATATCTAGTGTGATATCGTGGCTTTGCCCTCATATCTAGTGTGATATTTTGGCTTTGCCCTCAAATCTTGTGTCAATATTGTAGCTTTGGCCTCATATCTAGTGGGAATATTGTGGCCTTGCCCTCATTTCTAGTGTGAATATTGTAGCTTTGGCCTCATATCTAGTGTGAATATTGTAGCTTTGGCCTCATATCTAGTGTGAATATTGTGGATTTGACCTCATATCTAGTGTGAATATTGTGGCTTTGCCCTCATAACTAGTGTGAATATTGTGGTTTTGCCCTCGTATCTAGTGTGAATATTGTGGCTTTGCCCTCATATCTAGTGTGAATATTGTGGCTTTGCCCTCATATCTAGTGTGAATATTGTGGCTTTGCCCTCATATCTAGTGTGAATATTGTGGCTTTGGCCTCATATCTAGTGTGAATATTTGGCTTTGGCCTCATATCTAGTGTGAATATTGTGGCTTTGCCCTCATATCTAGTGTGAATATTGTGGCTTTGGCCTCATATCTGGTGTGATATTGTTGCTTTGGCCTCATATCTAGTGTGAATATATTCCCCTTGGCCTCATATCTAGTGTGATATTGTGGCTTTGCCCTAATATCTAGTGTGAATATTGTGGCTTTGCCCTCATATCTAGTGTGAATATTTGGCTTTGGCCTCGTATCTAGTGTGAATATTGTGGCTTTGCCCTCATATCTAGTGTGCATATTGTGGCTTTGCCCTCATATCTAGTGTGAATATTGTAGCTTTGGCCTCATATCTAGTGTGAATATCATAGCTTTGTCTTTCAATCTTGTGTGAATATCATAGCTATGCCCTCATATCTAGTGTGAATATTGTGGCTTTGGCCTCATATCTAGTGTGATATTGTGGCTTTGCCCTCATATCTAGTGTGATATTGTGGCCTTGCCCTCATATCTAGTGTGAATATTGTGGCTTTGGCCTCATATCTAGTGTGAATATAATAGCTTTGGCCTCATATCGAGTGTGAATATTGTGGCTTTGGCCTCATATCTAGTGTGAATATTGTGGCTTTGGCCTCATATCTGGTGTGAATATTGTGGCTTTGGCCTCATATCTAGTGTGATATCGTGGCTTTGCCCTCATATCTAGTGTGATATTTTGGCTTTGCCCTCAAATCTTGTGTCAATATTGTAGCTTTGGCCTCATGTCTAGTGGGAATATTGTAGCTTTGCCCCCATATCTAGTGTGAATATTGTGGCTTTGGCCTCATATCTAGTGTGAATATTGTGGCTTTGGCCTCATATCTAGTGTGAATATTGTGGCTTTGGCCTCATATCTGGTGTGAATATTGTGGCTTTGGCCTCATATCTAGTGTGATATCGTGGCTTTGACCTCATATCTAGTGTGAATATTGTGGCTTTGCCCTCATATCTAGTGTGAATATTGTGGTTTTGCCCTCGTATCTAGTGTGAATATTGTGGCTTTGCCCTCATATCTAGTGTGAATATTGTGGCTTTGCCCTCATATCTAGTGTGAATATTGTGGCTTTGCCCTCA
This sequence comes from Oncorhynchus masou masou, assembly GCF_036934945.1. Lineage (NCBI taxonomy): Eukaryota > Metazoa > Chordata > Actinopteri > Salmoniformes > Salmonidae > Oncorhynchus > Oncorhynchus masou. Next base: position 34,615 of record NW_027009177.1, on the reverse strand, counting down.
TATCTAGTGTGAATATTGTGGCTTTGGCCTCATATCTAGTGTGAATATTTGGCTTTGGCCTCATATCTAGTGTGAATATTGTGGCTTTGCCCTCATATCTAGTGTGAATATTGTGGCTTTGGCCTCATATCTGGTGTGAATATTGTGGCTTTGGCCTCATATCTAGTGTGATATCGTGGCTTTGCCCTCATATCTAGTGTGATATTTTGGCTTTGCCCTCAAATCTTGTGTCAATATTGTAGCTTTGGCCTCATATCTAGTGGGAATATTGTGGCCTTGCCCTCATTTCTAGTGTGAATATTGTAGCTTTGGCCTCATATCTAGTGTGAATATTGTAGCTTTGGCCTCATATCTAGTGTGAATATTGTGGATTTGACCTCATATCTAGTGTGAATATTGTGGCTTTGCCCTCATATCTAGTGTGAATATTGTGGTTTTGCCCTCGTATCTAGTGTGAATATTGTGGCTTTGCCCTCATATCTAGTGTGAATATTGTGGCTTTGCCCTCATATCTAGTGTGAATATTGTGGCTTTGCCCTCATATCTAGTGTGAATATTGTGGCTTTGGCCTCATATCTAGTGTGAATATTTGGCTTTGGCCTCATATCTAGTGTGAATATTGTGGCTTTGCCCTCATATCTAGTGTGAATATTGTGGCTTTGGCCTCATATCTAGTGTGAATATTTGGCTTTGGCCTCATATCTAGTGTGAATATTGTGGCTTTGCCCTCATATCTAGTGTGAATATTGTGGCTTTGGCCTCATATCTGGTGTGATATTGTTGCTTTGGCCTCATATCTATGTGAATATATTCCCTTTGGCCTCATATCTAGTGTGATATTGTGGCTTTGCCCTAATATCTAGTGTGAATATTGTGGCTTTGCCCTCATATCTAGTGTGAATATTTGGCTTTGGCCTCGTATCTAGTGTGAATATTGTGGCTTTGCCCTCATATCTAGTGTGCATATTGTGGCTTTGCCCTCATATCTAGTGTGAATATTGTAGCTTTGGCCTCATATCTAGTGTGAATATCATAGCTTTGTCTTTCAATCTTGTGTGAATATCATAGCTATGCCCTCATATCTAGTGTGAATATTGTGGCTTTGGCCTCATATCTAGTGTGATATTGTGGCTTTGCCCTCATATCTAGTGTGATATTGTGGCCTTGCCCTCATATCTAGTGTGAATATTGTGGCTTTGGCCTCATATCTAGTGTGAATATAATAGCTTTGGCCTCATATCGAGTGTGAATATTGTGGCTTTGGCCTCATATCTAGTGTGAATATTGTGGCTTTGGCCTCATATCTGGTGTGAAAATTGTGGCTTTGGCCTCATATCTAGTGTGATATCGTGGCTTTGCCCTCATATCTAGTGTGATATTTTGGCTTTGCCCTCAAATCTTGTGTCAATATTGTAGCTTTGGCCTCATGTCTAGTGGGAATATTGTAGCTTTGCCCCCATATCTAGTGTGAATATTGTGGCTTTGGCCTCATATCTAGTGTAAATATTGTGGCTTTGGCCTCATATCTAGTGGGAATATTGTGGCCTTGCCCTCATATCTAGTTTGAATATTGTGGCTTTGGCCTCATATCTAGTGTGATATTGTGGCTTTGCCCTCAAATCTTGTGTCAATATTGTAGCTTTGGCCTCATATCTAGTGTGAATATTGTAGCTTTGGCCTCATATCTAGTGTGAATATTGTAGCTTTGGCCTCATATCTAGTGTGAATATTGTGGATTTGACCTCATATCTAGTGTGAATATTGTGGCTTTGCCCTCATATCTAGTGTGAATATTGTGGTTTTGCCCTCGTATCTAGTGTGAATATTGTGGCTTTGCCCTCATATCTAGTGTGAATATTGTGGCTTTGCCCTCATATCTAGTGTGAATATTGTGGCTTTGCCCTCATATCTAGTGTGAATATTGTGGCTTTGGCCTCATATCTAGTGTGAATATTTGGCTTTGGCCTCATATCTAGTGTGAATATTGTGGCTTTGCCCTCATATCTAGTGTGAATATTGTGGCTTTGGCCTCATATCTGGTGTGAATATTGTGGCTTTGGCCTCATATCTAGTGTGATATCGTGGCTTTGCCCTCATATCTAGTGTGATATTTTGTCTTTGCCCTCAAATCTTGTGTCAATATTGTAGCTTTGGCCTCATATCTAGTGGGAATATTGTGGCCTTGCCCTCATATCTAGTGTGAATATTGTAGCTTTGGCCTCATATCTAGTGTGAATATTGTAGCTTTGGCCTCATATCTAGTGTGAATATTGTGGATTTGACCTCATATCTAGTGTGAATATTGTGGCTTTGCCCTCATATCTAGTGTGAATATTGTGGTTTTGCCCTCGTATCTAGTGTGAATATTGTGGCTTTGCCCTCATATCTAGTGTGAATATTGTGGCTTTGCCCTCATATCTAGTGTGAATATTGTGGCTTTGCCCTCATATCTAGTGTGAATATTGTGGCTTTGGCCTCATATCTAGTGTGAATATTTGGCTTTGGCCTCATATCTAGTGTGAATATTGTGGCTTTGCCCTCATATCTAGTGTGAATATTGTGGCTTTGGCCTCATATCTGGTGTGATATTGTGGCTTTGGCCTCATATCTAGTGTGAATATATTCCCTTTGGCCTCATATCTAGTGTGATATTGTGGCTTTGCCCTAATATCTAGTGTGAATATTGTGGCTTTGCCCTCATATCTAGTGTGAATATTTGGCTTTGGCCTCGTATCTAGTGTGAATATTGTGGCTTTGCCCTCATATCTAGTGTGCATATTGTGGCTTTGCCCTCATATCTAGTGTGAATATTGTAGCTTTGGCCTCATGTCTAGTGTGAATATCATAGCTTTGTCTTTCAATCTTGTGTGAATATCATAGCTATGCCCTCATATCTAGTGTGAATATTGTGGCTTTGGCCTCATATCTAGTGTGATATTGTGGCTTTGCCCTCATATCTAGTGTGATATTGTGGCCTTGCCCTCATATCTAGTGTGAATATTGTGGCTTTGGCCTCATATCTAGTGTGAATATAATAGCTTTGGCCTCATATCGAGTGTGAATATTGTGGCTTTGGCCTCATATCTAGTGTGAATATTGTGGCTTTGGCCTCATATCTGGTGTGAATATTGTGGCTTTGGCCTCATATCTAGTGTGATATCGTGGCTTTGCCCTCATATCTAGTGTGATATTTTGGCTTTGCCCTCAAATCTTGTGTCAATATTGTAGCTTTGGCCTCATGTCTAGTGGGAATATTGTAGCTTTGCCCCCATATCTAGTGTGAATATTGTGGCTTTGGCCTCATATCTAGTGTAAATATTGTGGCTTTGGCCTCATATCTAGTGGGAATATTGTGGCCTTGCCCTCATATCTAGTTTGAATATTGTGGCTTTGGCCTCATATCTAGTGTGAATATCATAGCTTTGCCCTCATGTCTAGTGTGATATTGTGGCTTTGCCCTCATATCTAGTGTGATATTGTGGCTTTGCCCTCATATCTAGTGTGATATTGTGGCTTTGCCCTCAAATCTTGTGTCAATATTGTAGCTTTGGCCTCATATCTAGTGTGAATATTGTAGCTTTGGCCTCATATCTAGTGTGAATATTGTAGCTTTGGCTTCATATCTAGTGTGAATATTGTGGATTTGACCTCATATCTAGTGTGAATATTGTGGCTTTGCCCTCATATCTAGTGTGAATATTGTGGTTTTGCCCTCGTATCTAGTGTGAATATTGTGGCTTTGCCCTCATATCTAGTGTGAATATTGTGGCTTTGCCCTCATATCTAGTGTGAATATTGTGGCTTTGCCCTCATATCTAGTGTGAATATTGTGGCTTTGGCCTCATATCTAGTGTGAATATTTGGCTTTGGCCTCATATCTAGTGTGAATATATTCCCTTTGGCCTCATATCTAGTGTGATATTGTGGCTTTGCCCTAATATCTAGTGTGAATATTGTGGCTTTGCCCTCATATCTAGTGTGAATATTTGGCTTTGGCCTCGTATCTAGTGTGAATATTGTGGCTTTGCCCTCATATCTAGTGTGCATATTGTGGCTTTGCCCTCATATCTAGTGTGAATATTGTGGCTTTGCCCTCATATCTAGTGTGATATTGTGGCTTTGCCCTCAAATCTTGTGTCAATATTGTAGCTTTGGCCTCATATCTAGTGTGAATATTGTGGCTTTGGCCTCATATCTAGTGTGAATATCATAGCTTTGCCCTCATGTCAAGTGTGAATATGGTGGCTTGGCCCTCATATCTAGTGTGAATATTGTGTCTTTGCCCTCATATCTAGTGTGAATATTGTAGCTTTGACCTCATATCTAGTGTGAATATTGTAGCTTTGACCTCATATCTAGTGTGAATATTTGGCTTTGCCCTCATATCTATCGTGATATTGTGGCTTTGCCCTCAAATCTTGTGTCAATATTGTAGCTTTGGCCTCATATCTAGTGTGAATATTTGTGCTTTGGCCTCATATCTAGTGTGAATATTGTAGCTTTGGCCTCATATCTAGTGTGAATATTGTGGCTTTGACCTCATATCTAGTGTGAATATTGTGGCTTTGCCCTCATATCGAGTGTGAATATTGTGGCTTTGCACTCATATCTAGTGTGAATATTTGGCTTTGGCCTCGTATCTAGTGTGAATATTGTGGCTTTGCCCTCATATCTAGTGTGAATATTGTGGCTTTGACCTCATATCTAGTGTGAATATTGTGGCTTTGCCCTCATATCTAGTGTGAATATTGTGGCTTTGCCCTCATATCTAGTGTGAATATTGTGGCTTTGCCCTCATATCTAGTGTGAATATTGTGGCTTTGGCCTCATATCTAGTGTGAATATTTGGCTTTGACTTCATATCTAGTGTGAATATTGTGGCTTTGCCCTCATATCTAGTGTGAATATTGTGGCTTTGGCCTCATATCTGGTGTGATATTGTGGCTTTGGCCTCATATCTAGTGTGAATATATTCCCTTTGGCCTCATATCTAGTGTGATATTGTGGCTTTGCCCTAATATCTAGTGTGAATATTGTGGCTTTGCCCTCATATCTAGTGTGAATATTGTGGCTTTGGCCTCATATCTAGTGTGAATATTTGGCTTTGGCCTCATATCTAGTGTGAATATTGTGGCTTTGCCCTCATATCTAGTGTGAATATTGTGGCTTTGGCCTCATATCTGGTGTGAATATTGTGGCTTTGGCCTCATATCTAGTGTGATATCGTGGCTTTGCCCTCATATCTAGTGTGATATTTTGGCTTTGCCCTCAAATCTTGTGTCAATATTGTAGCTTTGGCCTCATATCTAGTGGGAATATTGTGGCCTTGCCCTCATATCTAGTGTGAATATTGTAGCTTTGGCCTCATATCTAGTGTGAATATTGTAGCTTTGGCCTCATATCTAGTGTGAATATTGTGGATTTGACCTCATATCTAGTGTGAATATTGTGGCTTTGCCCTCATATCTAGTGTGAATATTGTGGTTTTGCCCTCGTATCTAGTGTGAATATTGTGGCTTTGCCCTCATATCTAGTGTGAATATTGTGGCTTTGCCCTCATATCTAGTGTGAATATTGTGGCTTTGCCCTCATATCTAGTGTGAATATTGTGGCTTTGGCCTCATATCTAGTGTGAATATTTGGCTTTGGCCTCATATCTAGTGTGAATATTGTGGCTTTGCCCTCATATCTAGTGTGAATATTGTGGCTTTGGCCTCATATCTGGTGTGATATTGTGGCTTTGGCCTCATATCTAGTGTGAATATATTCCCTTTGGCCTCATATCTAGTGTGATATTGTGGCTTTGCCCTAATATCTAGTGTGAATATTGTGGCTTTGCCCTCATATCTAGTGTGAATATTTGGCTTTGGCCTCGTATCTAGTGTGAATATTGTGGCTTTGCCCTCATATCTAGTGTGCATATTGTGGCTTTGCCCTCATATCTAGTGTGAATATTGTAGCTTTGGCCTCATGTCTAGTGTGAATATCATAGCTTTGTCTTTCAATCTTGTGTGAATATCATAGCTATGCCCTCATATCTAGTGTGAATATTGTGGCTTTGGCCTCATATCTAGTGTGATATTGTGGCTTTGCCCTCATATCTAGTGTGATATTGTGGCTTTGCCCTCAAATCTTGTGTCAATATTGTAGCTTTGGCCTCATATCTAGTGTGAATATTGTAGCTTTGGCCTCATATCTAGTGTGAATATTGTAGCTTTGGCTTCATATCTAGTGTGAATATTTTGGATTTGACCTCATATCTAGTGTGAATATTGTGGCTTTGCCCTCATATCTAGTGTGAATATTGTGGTTTTGCCCTCGTATCCAGTGTGAATATTGTGGCTTTGCCCTCATATCTAGTGTGAATATTGTGGCTTTGCCCTCATATCTAGTGTGAATATTGTGGCTTTGCCCTCATATCTAGTGTGAATATTGTGGCTTTGGCCTCATATCTAGTGTGAATATTTGGCTTTGGCCTCATATCTAGTGTGAATATTGTGGCTTTAACCCTCATATCTAGTGTGAATATTGTGGCTTTGGCCTCATATCTGGTGTGAATATCATGGCTTTGCCCTCATATCTAGTGTGATATTGTGGCTTTGGCCTCATATCTAGTGTGAATATATTCCCTTTGGCCTCATATCTAGTGTGATATTGTGGCTTTGCCCTAATATCTAGTGTGAATATTGTGGCTTTGCCCTCATATCTAGTGTGAATATTTGGCTTTGGCCTCGTATCTAGTGTGAATATTGTGGCTTTGCCCTCATATCTAGTGTGCATATTGTGGCTTTGCCCTCATATCTAGTGTGAATATTGTGGCTTTGCCCTCATATCTAGTGTGATATTGTGGCTTTGCCCTCAAATCTTGTGTCAATATTGTAGCTTTGGCCTCATATCTAGTGTGAATATTGTGGCTTTGGCCTCATATCTAGTGTGAATATCATAGCTTTGCCCTCATGTCAAGTGTGAATATGGTGGCTTTGCCCTCATATCTAGTGTGAATATTGTGTCTTTGCCCTCATATCTAGTGTGAATATTGTAGCTTTGACCTCATATCTAGTGTGAATATTGTAGCTTTGACCTCATATCTAGTGTGAATATTTGGCTTTGCCCTCATATCTATCGTGATATTGTGGCTTTGCCCTCAAATCTTGTGTCAATATTGTAGCTTTGGCCTCATATCTAGTGTGAATATTTGTGCTTTGGCCTCATATCTAGTGTGAATATTGTAGCTTTGGCCTCATATCTAGTGTGAATATTGTGGCTTTGACCTCATATCTAGTGTGAATATTGTGGCTTTGCCCTCATATCTAGTGTGAATATTGTGGCTTTGCACTCATATCTAGTGTGAATATTTGGCTTTGGCCTCGTATCTAGTGTGAATATTGTGGCTTTGCCCTCATATCTAGTGTGAATATTGTGGCTTTGACCTCATATCTAGTGTGAATATTGTGGCTTTGCCCTCATATCTAGTGTGAATATTGTGGCTTTGCCCTCATATCTAGTGTGAATATTGTGGCTTTGCCCTCATATCTAGTGTGAATATTGTGGCTTTGGCCTCATATCTAGTGTGAATATTTGGCTTTGGCCTCATATCTAGTGTGAATATTGTGGCTTTGCCCTCATATCTAGTGTGAATATTGTGGCTTTGGCCTCATATCTGGTGTGATATTGTGGCTTTGGCCTCATATCTAGTGTGAATATATTCCCTTTGGCCTCATATCTAGTGTGATATTGTGGCTTTGCCTAATATCTAGTGTGAATATTGTGGCTTTGCCCTCATATCTAGTGTGAATATTTGGCTTTGGCCTCGTATCTAGTGTGCATATTGTGGCTTTGCCCTCATATCTAGTGTGAATATTGTAGCTTTGGCCTCATATCTAGTGTGAATATCATAGCTTTGTCTTTCAATCTTGTGTGAATATCATAGCTATGCCCTCATATCTAGTGTGAATATTGTGGCTTTGGCCTCATATCTAGTGTGATATTGTGGCTTTGCCCTCATATCTAGTGTGATATTGTGGCCTTGCCCTCATATCTAGTGTGAATATTGTGGCTTTGGCCTCATATCTAGTGTGAATATAATAGCTTTGGCCTCATATCGAGTGTGAATATTGTGGCTTTGGCCTCATATCTAGTGTGAATATTGTGGCTTTGGCCTCATATCTGGTGTGAATATTGTGGCTTTGGCCTCATATCTAGTGTGATATCGTGGCTTTGCCCTCATATCTAGTGTGATATTGTGGCTTTGCCCTCAAATCTTGTGTCAATATTGTAGCTTTGGCCTCATATCTAGTGTGAATATTGTGGCTTTGGCCTCATATCTAGTGTGAATATCATAGCTTTGCCCTCATGTCAAGTGTGAATATGGTGGCTTTGCCCTCATATCTAGTGTGAATATTGTGTCTTTGCCCTCATATCTAGTGTGAATATTGTAGCTTTGACCTCATATCTAGTGTGAATATTGTAGCTTTGACCTCATATCTAGTGTGAATATTTGGCTTTGCCCTCATATCTATCGTGATATTGTGGCTTTGCCCTCAAATCTTGTGTCAATATTGTAGCTTTGGCCTCATATCTAGTGTGAATATTTGTGCTTTGGCCTCATATCTAGTGTGAATATTGTAGCTTTGGCCTCATATCTAGTGTGAATATTGTGGCTTTGACCTCATATCTAGTGTGAATATTGTGGCTTTGCCCTCATATCTAGTGTGAATATTGTGGCTTTGCACTCATATCTAGTGTGAATATTTGGCTTTGGCCTCGTATCTAGTGTGAATATTGTGGCTTTGCCCTCATATCTAGTGTGAATATTGTGGCTTTGACCTCATATCTAGTGTGAATATTGTGGCTTTGCCCTCATATCTAGTGTGAATATTGTGGCTTTGCCCTCATATCTAGTGTGAATATTGTGGCTTTGCCCTCATATCTAGTGTGAATATTGTGGCTTTGGCCTCATATCTAGTGTGAATATTTGGCTTTGGCCTCATATCTAGTGTGAATATTGTGGCTTTGCCCTCATATCTAGTGTGAATATTGTGGCTTTGGCCTCATATCTGGTGTGATATTGTGGCTTTGGCCTCATATCTAGTGTGAATATATTCCCTTTGGCCTCATATCTAGTGTGATATTGTGGCTTTGCCCTAATATCTAGTGTGAATATTGTGGCTTTGCCCTCATATCTAGTGTGAATATTTGGCTTTGGCCTCGTATCTAGTGTGCATATTGTGGCTTTGCCCTCATATCTAGTGTGAATATTGTAGCTTTGGCCTCATATCTAGTGTGAATATCATAGCTTTGTCTTTCAATCTTGTGTGAATATCATAGCTATGCCCTCATATCTAGTGTGAATATTGTGGCTTTGGCCTCATATCTAGTGTGATATTGTGGCTTTGCCCTCATATCTAGTGTGATATTGTGGCCTTGCCCTCATATCTAGTGTGAATATTGTGGCTTTGGCCTCATATCTAGTGTGAATATAATAGCTTTGGCCTCATATCGAGTGTGAATATTGTGGCTTTGGCCTCATATCTAGTGTGAATATTGTGGCTTTGGCCTCATATCTGATGTGAATATTGTGGCTTTGGCCTCATATCTAGTGTGATATCGTGGCTTTGCCCTCATATCTAGTGTGATATTTTGGCTTTGCCCTCAAATCTTGTGTCAATATTGTAGCTTTGGCCTCATGTCTAGTGTGCATATTGTGGCTTTGCCCCCATATCTAGTGTGAATATTGTGGCTTTGGCCTCATATCTAGTGTAAATATTGTGGCTTTGGCCTCATATCTAGTGGGAATATTGTGGCCTTGCCCTCATATCTAGTTTGAATATTGTGGCTTTGGTCTCATATCTAGTGTGAATATCATAGCTTTGCCCTCATGTCTAGTGTGATATTGTGGCTTTGCCCTCATATCTAGTGTGATATTGTGGCTTTGCCCTCATATCTAGTGTGATATTGTGGCTTTGCCCTCAAATCTTGTGTCAATATTGTAGCTTTGGCCTCATATCTAGTGTGAATATTGTAGCTTTGGCCTCATATCTAGTGTGAATATTGTAGCTTTGGCCTCATATCTAGTGTGAATATTGTGGATTTGACCTCATATCTAGTGTGAATATTGTGGCTTTGCCCTCATATCTAGTGTGAATATTGTGGTTTTGCCCTCGTATCTAGTGTGAATATTGTGGCTTTGCCCTCATATCTAGTGTGAATATTGTGGCTTTGCCCTCATATCTAGTGTGAATATTGTGGCTTTGCTCTCATATCTAGTGTGAATATTGTGGCTTTGGCCTCATATCTAGTGTGAATATTTGGCTTTGGCCTCATATCTAGTGTGAATATTGTGGCTTTGCCCTCATATCTAGTGTGCATATTGTGGCTTTGGCCTCATATCTGTGTGAATATCATGGCTTTGCCCTCATATCTAGTGTGATATTGTGGCTTTGGCCTCATATCTAGTGTGAATATATTCCCTTTGGCCTCATATCTAGTGTGATATTGTGGCTTTGCCCTAATATCTAGTGTGAATATTGTGGCTTTGCCCTCATATCTAGTGTGAATATTTGGCTTTGGCCTCGTATCTAGTGTGAATATTGTGGCTTTGCCCTCATATCTAGTGTGCATATTGTGGCTTTGCCCTCATATCTAGTGTGAATATTGTGGCTTTGCCCTCATATCTAGTGTGATATTGTGGCTTTGCCATCAAATCTTGTGTCAATATTGTAGCTTTGGCCTCATATCTAGTGTGAATATTGTGGCTTTGGCCTCATATCTAGTGTGAATATCATAGCTTTGCCCTCATGTCAAGTGTGAATATGGTGGCTTTGCCCTCATATCTAGTGTGATATTGTGGCTTTGCGATCATATCTAGTGTGAATATTTGTCTTTGCCCTCATATCTATCGTGATATTGTGGCTTTGCCCTCAAATCTTGTGTCAATATTGTAGCTTTGGCCTCATATCTAGTGTGAATATTTGTCTTTGGCCTCGTATCTAGTGTGAATATTGTGGCTTTGCCCTCATATCTAGTGTGAATATTGTGGCTTTGACCTCATATCTAGTGTGAATATTGTGGCTTTGCCCTCATATCTAGTGTGAATATTGTGGCTTTGCCCTCATATCTAGTGTGAATATTGTGGCTTTGCCCTCATATCTAGTGTGAATATTTGGCTTTGGCCTCGTATCTAGTGTGAATATTGTGGCTTTGCCCTCATATCTAGTGTGCATATTGTGGCTTTGCCCTCATATCTAGTGTGAATATTGTGGCTTTGCCCTCATATCTAGTGTGATATTGTGGCTTTGCCCTCAAATCTTGTGTCAATATTGTAGCTTTGGCCTCATATCTAGTGTGAATATTGTGGCTTTGGCCTCATATCTAGTGTGAATATCATAGCTTTGCCCTCATATCTAGTGTGAATATTGTGGCTTTGCCCTCATACATAGTGTGATATTGTGGCTTTGGCCTCATATCTAGTGTGAATATATTCCCTTTGGCCTCATATCTAGTGTGATATTGTGGCTTTGCCCTAATATCTAGTGTGAATATTGTGGCTTTGCCCTCATATCTAGTGTGAATATTTGGCTTTGGCCTCGTATCTAGTGTGAATATTGTGGCTTTGGCCTCATATCTAGTGTGAATATTGTGGCTTTGCACTCATATCTAGTGTGAATATTGTGGCTTTACCCTCATATCTAGTGTGAATATTGTGGCTTTGCCCTCATATCTAGTGTGAATATTGTGGCTTTGCCCTCATATCTAGTGTGAATATTTGGCTTTGCCCTCATATCTAGTGTGAATATTGTGGCTTTGCCCTCATATCTAGTGTGAATATTGTGGCTTTGCCCTCATATCTAGTGTGAATATTGTGGCTTTGCCCTCATATCTAGTGTGAATATTGTGGCTTTGGCCTCATATCTAGTGTGAATATTTGGCTTTGGCCTCATATCTAGTGTGAATATTGTGGCTTTGGCCTCATATCTGGTGTGATATTGTGGCTTTGGCCTCATATCTAGTGTGAATATATTCCCTTTGGCCTCATATCTAGTGTGATATTGTGGCTTTGCCCTAATATCTAGTGTGAATATTGTGGCTTTGCCCTCATATCTAGTGTGAATATTTGGCTTTGGCCTCGTATCTAGTGTGAATATTGTGGCTTTGCCCTCATATCTAGTGTGCATATTGTGGCTTTGCCCTCATATCTAGTGTGAATATTGTAGCTTTGGCCTCATATCTAGTGTGAATATCATAGCTTTGTCTTTCAATCTTGTGTGAATATCATAGCTATGCCCTCATATCTAGTGTGAATATTGTGGCTTTGGCCTCATATCTAGTGTGAATATTGTAGCTTTGGCCTCATATCTAGTGTGAATATTGTAGCTTTGGCCTCATATCTAGTGTGAATATTGTGGATTTGACCTCATATCTAGTGTGAATATTGTGGCTTTGCCCTCATATCTAGTGTGAATATTGTGGTTTTGCCCTCGTATCTAGTGTGAATATTGTGGCTTTGCCCTCATATCTAGTGTGAATATTGTGGCTTTGCCCTCATATCTAGTGTGAATATTGTGGCTTTGCCCTCATATCTAGTGTGAATATTGTGGCTTTGGCCTCATATCTAGTGTGAATATTTGGCTTTGGCCTCATATCTAGTGTGAATATTGTGGCTTTGCCCTCATATCTAGTGTGAATATTGTGGCTTTGGCCTCATATCTGGTGTGATATTGTGGCTTTGGCCTCATATCTAGTGTGAATATATTCCCTTTGGCCTCATATCTAGTGTGATATTGTGGCTTTGCCCTAATATCTAGTGTGAATATTGTGGCTTTGCCCTCATATCTAGTGTGAATATTTGGCTTTGGCCTCGTATCTAGTGTGAATATTGTGGCTTTGCCCTCATATCTAGTGTGCATATTGTGGCTTTGCCTCATATCTAGTGTGAATATTGTAGCTTTGGCCTCATATCTAGTGTGAATATCATAGCTTTGTCTTTCAATCTTGTGTGAATATCATAGCTATGCCCTCATATCTAGTGTGAATATTGTGGCTTTGGCCTCATATCTAGTGTGATATTGTGGCTTTGCCCTCATATCTAGTGTGATATTGTGGCCTTGCCCTCATATCTAGTGTGAATATTGTGGCTTTGGCCTCATATCTAGTGTGAATATAATAGCTTTGGCCTCATATCGAGTGTGAATATTGTGGCTTTGGCCTCATATCTAGTGTGAATATTGTGGCTTTGGCCTCATATCTGGTGTGAATATTGTGGCTTTGGCCTCATATCTAGTGTGATATCGTGGCTTTGCCCTCATATCTAGTGTGATATTTTGGCTTTGCCCTCAAATCTTGTGTCAATATTGTAGCTTTGGCCTCATGTCTAGTGGGAATATTGTAGCTTTGCCCCCATATCTAGTGTGAATATTGTGGCTTTGGCCTCATATCTAGTGTAAATATTGTGGCTTTGGCCTCATATCTAGTGGGAATATTGTGGCCTTGCCCTCATATCTAGTTTGAATATTGTGGCTTTGGCCTCATATCTAGTGTGAATATCATAGCTTTGCCCTCATGTCTAGTGTGATATTGTGGCTTTGCCCTCATATCTAGTGTGATATTGTGGCTTTGCCCTCATATCTAGTGTGATATTGTGGCTTTGCCCTCAAATCTTGTGTCAATATTGTAGCTTTGGCCTCATATCTAGTGTGAATATTGTAGCTTTGGCCTCATATCTAGTGTGAATATTGTAGCTTTGGCCTCATATCTAGTGTGAATATTGTGGATTTGACCTCATATCTAGTGTGAATATTGTGGCTTTGCCCTCATATCTAGTGTGAATATTGTGGTTTTGCCCTCGTATCTAGTGTGAATATTGTGGCTTTGCCCTCATATCTAGTGTGAATATTGTGGCTTTGCCCTCATATCTAGTGTGAATATTGTGGCTTTGCCCTCATATCTAGTGTGAATATTGTGGCTTTGGCCTCATATCTAGTGTGAATATTTGGCTTTGGCCTCATACCTAGTGTGAATATTGTGGCTTTGCCCTCATATCTAGTGTGAATATTGTGGCTTTGGCCTCATATCTGGTGTGAATATCATGGCTTTGCCCTCATATCTAGTGTGATATTGTGGCTTTGGCCTCATATCTAGTGTGAATATATTCCCTTTGGCCTCATATCTAGTGTGATATTGTGGCTTTGCCCTAATATCTAGTGTGAATATTGTGGCTTTGCCCTCATATCTAGTGTGAATATTTGGCTTTGGCCTCGTATCTAGTGTGAATATTGTGGCTTTGCCCTCATATCTAGTGTGCATATTGTGGCTTTGCCCTCATATCTAGTGTGAATATTGTGGCTTTGCCCTCATATCTAGTGTGATATTGTGGCTTTGCCCTCAAATCTTGTGTCAATATTGTAGCTTTGGCCTCATATCTAGTGTGAATATTGTGGCTTTGGCCTCATATCTAGTGTGAATATCATAGCTTTGCCCTCATGTCAAGTGTGAATATGGTGGCTTTGCCCTCATATCTAGTGTGAATATTGTGTCTTTGCCCTCATATCTAGTGTGAATATTGTAGCTTTGACCTCATATCTAGTGTGAATATTGTGGCTTTGACCTCATATCTAGTGTGAATATTGTGGCTTTGCCCTCATATCTAGTGTGAATATTGTGGCTTTGCCCTCATATCTAGTGTGAATATTGTGGCTTTGCCCTCATATCTAGTGTGAATATTTGGCTTTGGCCTCGTATCTAGTGTGAATATTGTTGCTTTGCCCTCATATCTAGTGTGAATATTGTGGCTTTGCCCTCATATCTAGTGTGAATATTGTGGCTTTGCCCTCATATCTAGTGTGAATATTGTGGCTTTGGCCTCATATCTAGTGTGAATATTTGGCTTTGGCCTCATATCTAGTGTGAATATTGTGGCTTTGCCCTCATATCTAGTGTGAATATTGTGGCTTTGGCCTCATATCTGTTGTGAATATCATGGCTTTGCCCTCATATCTAGTGTGATATTGTGGCTTTGGCCTCATATCTAGTGTGAATATATTCCCTTTGGCCTCATATCTAGTGTGATATTGTGGCTTTGCCCTAATATCTAGTGTGAATATTGTGGCTTTGCCCTCATATCTAGTGTGAATATAAGGCTTTGGCCTCGTATCTAGTGTGAATATTGTGGCTTTGCCCTCATATCTAGTGTGCATATTGTGGCTTTGCCCTCATATCTAGTGTGAATATTGTGGCTTTGCCCTCATATCTAGTGTGATATTGTGGCTTTGCCCTCAAATCTTGTGTCAATATTGTAGCTTTGGCCTCGTATCTAGTGTGAATATTGTGGCTTTGGCCTCATATCTAGTGTGAATATCATAGCTTTGCCCTCATGTCAAGTGTGAATATGGTGGCTTTGCCCTCATATCTAGTGTGAATATTGTGTCTTTGCCCTCATATCTAGTGTGAATATTGTAGCTTTGCCCTCATATCTATCGTGATATTGTGGCTTTGCCCTCAAATCTTGTGTCAATATTGTAGCTTTGGCCTCATATCTAGTGTGAATATTTGTGCTTTGCCCTCATATCTAGTGTGCATATTGTGGCTTTGGCCTCATATCTAGTGTGAATATTGTGGCTTTGCCCTCATATCTAGTGTGATATTGTGGCTTTGCCATCAAATCTTGTGTCAATATTGTAGCTTTGGTCTCATATCTAGTGTGAATATTGTGGCTTTGGCCTCATATCTAGTGTGAATATCATAGCTTTGCCCTCATGTCAAGTGTGAATATGGTGGCTTTGCCCTCATATCTAGTGTGATATTGTGGCTTTGCGATCATATCTAGTGTGAATATTTGTCTTTGCCCTCATATCTATCGTGATATTGTGGCTTTGCCCTCAAATCTTGTGTCAATATTGTAGCTTTGGCCTCATATCTAGTGTGAATATTTGTCTTTGGCCTCGTATCTAGTGTGAATATTGTGGCTTTGCCCTCATATCTAGTGTGAATATTGTGGCTTTGACCTCATATCTAGTGTGAATATTGTGGCTTTGCCCTCATATCTAGTGTGAATATTGTGGCTTTGCCCTCATATCTAGTGTGAATATTGTGGCTTTGCCCTCATATCTAGTGTGAATATTTGGCTTTGGCCTCGTATCTAGTGTGAATATTGTGGCTTTGCCCTCATATCTAGTGTGCATATTGTGGCTTTGCCCTCATATCTAGTGTGAATATTGTGGCTTTGCCCTCATATCTAGTGTGATATTGTGGCTTTGCCCTCAAATCTTGTGTCAATATTGTAGCTTTGGCCTCATATCTAGTGTGAATATTGTGGCTTTGGCCTCATATCTAGTGTGAATATCATAGCTTTGCCCTCATATCTAGTGTGAATATTGTGGCTTTGCCCTCATACATAGTGTGATATTGTGGCTTTGGCCTCATATCTAGTGTGAATATATTCCCTTTGGCCTCATATCTAGTGTGATATTGTGGCTTTGCCCTAATATCTAGTGTGAATATTGTGGCTTTGCCCTCATATCTAGTGTGAATATTTGGCTTTGGCCTCGTATCTAGTGTGAATATTGTGGCTTTGGCCTCATATCTAGTGTGAATATTGTGGCTTTGCACTCATATCTAGTGTGAATATTGTGGCTTTACCCTCATATCTAGTGTGAATATTGTGGCTTTGCCCTCATATCTAGTGTGAATATTGTGGCTTTGCCCTCATATCTAGTGTGAATATTGTAGCTTTGGCCTCATATCTAGTGTGAATATCATAGCTTTGTCTTTCAATCTTGTGTGAATATCATAGCTATGCCCTCATATCTAGTGTGAATATTGTGGCTTTGCCCTCATATCTAGTGTGAATATTGTGGTTTTGCCCTCGTATCTAGTGTGAATATTGTGGCTTTGCCCTCATATCTAGTGTGAATATTGTGGCTTTGCCCTCATATCTAGTGTGAATATTGTGGCTTTGCCCTCATATCTAGTGTGAATATTGTGGCTTTGGCCTCATATCTAGTGTGAATATTTGGCTTTGGCCTCATATCTAGTGTGAATATTGTGGCTTTGCCCTCATATCTAGTGTGAATATTGTGGCTTTGGCCTCATATCTGGTGTGAATATCATGGCTTTGCCCTCATATCTAGTGTGATATTGTGGCTTTGGCCTCATATCTAGTGTGAATATATTCCCTTTGGCCTCATATCTAGTGTGATATTGTGGCTTTGCCCTAATATCTAGTGTGAATATTGTGGCTTTGCCCTCATATCTAGTGTGAATATTTGGCTTTGGCCTCGTATCTAGTGTGAATATTGTGGCTTTGCCCTCATATCTAGTGTGCATATTGTGGCTTTGCCCTCATATCTAGTGTGAATATTGTGGCTTTGCCCTCATATCTAGTGTGATATTGTGGCTTTGCCCTCAAATCTTGTGTCAATATTGTAGCTTTGGCCTCATATCTAGTGTGAATATTGTGGCTTTGGCCTCATATCTAGTGTGAATATCATAGCTTTGCCCTCATGTCAAGTGTGAATATGGTGGCTTTGCCCTCATATCTAGTGTGAATATTGTGTCTTTGCCCTCATATCTAGTGTGAATATTGTAGCTTTGACCTCATATCTAGTGTGAATATTGTGGCTTTGACCTCATATCTAGTGTGAATATTGTGGCTTTGCCCTCATATCTAGTGTGAATATTGTGGCTTTGCCCTCATATCTAGTGTGAATATTGTGGCTTTGCCCTCATATCTAGTGTGAATATTTGGCTTTGGCCTCGTATCTAGTGTGAATATTGTTGCTTTGCCCTCATATCTAGTGTGAATATTGTGGCTTTGCCCTCATATCTAGTGTGAATATTGTGGCTTTGCCCTCATATCTAGTGTGAATATTGTGGCTTTGGCCTCATATCTAGTGTGAATATTTGGCTTTGGCCTCATATCTAGTGTGAATATTGTGGCTTTGCCCTCATATCTAGTGTGAATATTGTGGCTTTGGCCTCATATCTGGTGTGAATATCATGGCTTTGCCCTCATATCTAGTGTGATATTGTGGCTTTGGCCTCATATCTAGTGTGAATATATTCCCTTTGGCCTCATATCTAGTGTGATATTGTGGCTTTGCCCTAATATCTAGTGTGAATATTGTGGCTTTGCCCTCATATCTAGTGTGAATATAAGGCTTTGGCCTCGTATCTAGTGTGAATATTGTGGCTTTGCCCTCATATCTAGTGTGCATATTGTGGCTTTGCCCTCATATCTAGTGTGAATATTGTGGCTTTGCCCTCATATCTAGTGTGATATTGTGGCTTTGCCCTCAAATCTTGTGTCAATATTGTAGCTTTGGCCTCGTATCTAGTGTGAATATTGTGGCTTTGGCCTCATATCTAGTGTGAATATCATAGCTTTGCCCTCATGTCAAGTGTGAATATGGTGGCTTTGCCCTCATATCTAGTGTGAATATTGTGTCTTTGCCCTCATATCTAGTGTGAATATTGTAGCTTTGCCCTCATATCTATCGTGATATTGTGGCTTTGCCCTCAAATCTTGTGTCAATATTGTAGCTTTGGCCTCATATCTAGTGTGAATATTTGTGCTTTGCCCTCATATCTAGTGTGCATATTGTGGCTTTGCCCTCATATCTAGTGTGAATATTGTGGCTTTGCCCTCATATCTAGTGTGATATTGTGGCTTTGCCATCAAATCTTGTGTCAATATTGTAGCTTTGGTCTCATATCTAGTGTGAATATTGTGGCTTTGGCCTCATATCTAGTGTGAATATCATAGCTTTGCCCTCATGTCAAGTGTGAATATGGTGGCTTTGCCCTCATATCTAGTGTGATATTGTGGCTTTGCGATCATATCTAGTGTGAATATTTGTCTTTGCCCTCATATCTATCGTGATATTGTGGCTTTGCCCTCAAATCTTGTGTCAATATTGTAGCTTTGGCCTCATATCTAGTGTGAATATTTGTCTTTGGCCTCGTATCTAGTGTGAATATTGTGGCTTTGCCCTCATATCTAGTGTGAATATTGTGGCTTTGACCTCATATCTAGTGTGAATATTGTGGCTTTGCCCTCATATCTAGTGTGAATATTGTGGCTTTGCCCTCATATCTAGTGTGAATATTTGGCTTTGGCCTCGTATCTAGTGTGAATATTGTGGCTTTGCCCTCATATCTAGTGTGCATATTGTGGCTTTGCCCTCATATCTAGTGTGAATATTGTGGCTTTGCCCTCATATCTAGTGTGATATTGTGGCTTTGCCCTCAAATCTTGTGTCAATATTGTAGCTTTGGCCTCATATCTAGTGTGAATATTGTGGCTTTGGCCTCATATCTAGTGTGAATATCATAGCTTTGCCCTCATATCTAGTGTGAATATTGTGGCTTTGCCCTCATACATAGTGTGATATTATGGCTTTGGCCTCATATCTAGTGTGAATATATTCCCTTTGGCCTCATATCTAGTGTGATATTGTGGCTTTGCCCTAATATCTAGTGTGAATATTGTGGCTTTGCCCTCATATCTAGTGTGAATATTTGGCTTTGGCCTCGTATCTAGTGTGAATATTGTGGCTTTGGCCTCATATCTAGTGTGAATATTGTGGCTTTGCACTCATATCTAGTGTGAATATTGTGGCTTTACCCTCATATCTAGTGTGAATATTGTGGCTTTGCCCTCATATCTAGTGTGAATATTGTGGCTTTGCCCTCATATCTAGTGTGAATATTTGGCTTTGGCCTCGTATCTAGTGTGAATATTGTGGCTTTGCCCTCATATCTAGTGTGAATATTGTGGCTTTGCCCTCATATCTAGTGTGAATATTGTGGCTTTGCCCTCATATCTAGTGTGAATATTGTGGCTTTGGCCTCATATCTAGTGTGAATATTTGGCTTTGGCCTCATATCTAGTGTGAATATTGTGGCTTTGGCCTCATATCTGGTGTGATATTGTGGCTTTGGCCTCATATCTAGTGTGAATATATTCCCTTTGGCCTCATATCTAGTGTGATATTGTGGCTTTGCCCTAATATCTAGTGTGAATATTGTGGCTTTGCCCTCATATCTAGTGTGAATATTTGGCTTTGGCCTCGTATCTAGTGTGAATATTGTGGCTTTGCCCTCATATCTAGTGTGCATATTGTGGCTTTGCCCTCATATCTAGTGTGAATATTGTAGCTTTGGCCTCATATCTAGTGTGAATATCATAGCTTTGTCTTTCAATCTTGTGTGAATATCATAGCTATGCCCTCATATCTAGTGTGAATATTGTGGCTTTGGCCTCATATCTAGTGTGAATATTGTAGCTTTGGCCTCATATCTAGTGTGAATATTGTAGCTTTGGCCTCATATCTAGTGTGAATATTGTGGATTTGACCTCATATCTAGTGTGAATATTGTGGCTTTGCCCTCATATCTAGTGTGAATATTGTGGTTTTGCCCTCGTATCTAGTGTGAATATTGTGGCTTTGCCCTCATATCTAGTGTGAATATTGTGGCTTTGCCCTCATATCTAGTGTGAATATTGTGGCTTTGCCCTCATATCTAGTGTGAATATTGTGGCTTTGGCCTCATATCTAGTGTGAATATTTGGCTTTGGCCTCATATCTAGTGTGAATATTGTGGCTTTGCCCTCATATCTAGTGTGAATATTGTGGCTTTGGCCTCATATCTGGTGTGATATTGTGGCTTTGGCCTCATATCTAGTGTGAATATATTCCCTTTGGCCTCATATCTAGTGTGATATTGTGGCTTTGCCCTAATATCTAGTGTGAATATTGTGGCTTTGCCCTCATATCTAGTGTGAATATTTGGCTTTGGCCTCGTATCTAGTGTGAATATTGTGGCTTTGCCCTCATATCTAGTGTGCATATTGTGGCTTTGCCCTCATATCTAGTGTGAATATTGTAGCTTTGGCCTCATATCTAGTGTGAATATCATAGCTTTGTCTTTCAATCTTGTGTGAATATCATAGCTATGCCCTCATATCTAGTGTGAATATTGTGGCTTTGGCCTCATATCTAGTGTGATATTGTGGCTTTGCCCTCATATCTAGTGTGATATTGTGGCCTTGCCCTCATATCTAGTGTGAATATTGTGGCTTTGGCCTCATATCTAGTGTGAATATAATAGCTTTGGCCTCATATCGAGTGTGAATATTGTGGCTTTGGCCTCATATCTAGTGTGAATATTGTGGCTTTGGCCTCATATCTAGTGTGATATCGTGGCTTTGCCCTCATATCTAGTGTGATATTTTGGCTTTGCCCTCAAATCTTGTGTCAATATTGTAGCTTTGGCCTCATGTCTAGTGGGAATATTGTAGCTTTGCCCCCATATCTAGTGTGAATATTGTGGCTTTGGCCTCATATCTAGTGTAAATATTGTGGCTTTGGCCTCATATCTAGTGGGAATATTGTGGCCTTGCCCTCATATCTAGTTTGAATATTGTGGCTTTGGCCTCATATCTAGTGTGAATATCATAGCTTTGCCCTCATATCTAGTGTGATATTGTGGCTTTGCCCTCATATCTAGTGTGATATTGTGGCTTTGCCCTCAAATCTTGTGTCAATATTGTAGCTTTGGCCTCATATCTAGTGTGAATATTGTAGCTTTGGCCTCATATCTAGTGTGAATATTGTAGCTTTGGCCTCATATCTAGTGTGAATATTGTGGATTTGACCTCATATCTAGTGTGAATATTGTGGCTTTGCCCTCATATCTAGTGTGAATATTGTGGTTTTGCCCTCGTATCTAGTGTGAATATTGTGGCTTTGCCCTCATATCTAGTGTGAATATTGTGGCTTTGCCCTCATATCTAGTGTGAATATTGTGGCTTTGCCCTCATATCTAGTGTGAATATTGTGGCTTTGGCCTCATATCTAGTGTGAATATTTGGCTTTGGCCTCATATCTAGTGTGAATATTGTGGCTTTGCCCTCATATCTAGTGTGAATATTGTGGCTTTGGCCTCATATCTGGTGTGAATATCATGGCTTTGCCCTCATATCTAGTGTGATATTGTGGCTTTGGCCTCATATCTAGTGTGAATATATTCCCTTTGGCCTCATATCTAGTGTGATATTGTGGCTTTGCCCTAATATCTAGTGTGAATATTGTGGCTTTGCCCTCATATCTAGTGTGAATATTTGGCTTTGGCCTCGTATCTAGTGTGAATATTGTGGCTTTGGCCTCATATCTAGTGTGAATATCATAGCTTTGCCCTCATGTCAAGTGTGAATATGGTGGCTTTGCCCTCATATCTAGTGTGAATATTGTGTCTTTGCCCTCATATCTAGTGTGAATATTGTAGCTTTGACCTCATATCTAGTGTGAATATTGTGGCTTTGACCTCATATCTAGTGTGAATATTGTGGCTTTGCCCTCATATCTAGTGTGAATATTGTGGCTTTGCCCTCATATCTAGTGTGAATATTGTGGCTTTGCCCTCATATCTAGTGTGAATATTTGGCTTTGGCCTCGTATCTAGTGTGAATATTGTTGCTTTGCCCTCATATCTAGTGTGAATATTGTGGCTTTGCCCTCATATCTAGTGTGAATATTGTGGCTTTGCCCTCATATCTAGTGTGAATATTGTGGCTTTGGCCTCATATCTAGTGTGAATATTTGGCTTTGGCCTCATATCTAGTGTGAATATTGTGGCTTTGCCCTCATATCTAGTGTGAATATTGTGGCTTTGGCCTCATATCTGGTGTGAATATCATGGCTTTGCCCTCATATCTAGTGTGATATTGTGGCTTTGGCCTCATATCTAGTGTGAATATATTCCCTTTGGCCTCATATCTAGTGTGATATTGTGGCTTTGCCCTAATATCTAGTGTGAATATTGTGGCTTTGCCCTCATATCTAGTGTGAATATAAGGCTTTGGCCTCGTATCTAGTGTGAATATTGTGGCTTTGCCCTCATATCTAGTGTGCATATTGTGGCTTTGCCCTCATATCTAGTGTGAATATTGTGGCTTTGCCCTCATATCTAGTGTGATATTGTGGCTTTGCCCTCAAATCTTGTGTCAATATTGTAGCTTTGGCCTCGTATCTAGTGTGAATATTGTGGCTTTGGCCTCATATCTAGTGTGAATATCATAGCTTTGCCCTCATGTCAAGTGTGAATATGGTGGCTTTGCCCTCATATCTAGTGTGAATATTGTGTCTTTGCCCTCATATCTAGTGTGAATATTGTAGCTTTGCCCTCATATCTATCGTGATATTGTGGCTTTGCCCTCAAATCTTGTGTCAATATTGTAGCTTTGGCCTCATATCTAGTGTGAATATTTGTGCTTTGGACTCATATCTAGTGTGAATATTGTGGCTTTGACCTCATATCTAGTGTGAATATTGTGGCTTTGACCTCATATCTAGTGTGAATATTGTGGCTTTGCCCTCATATCTAGTGTGAATATTGTGGCTTTGCCCTCATATCTAGTGTGAATATTTGGCTTTGGCCTCGTATCTAGTGTGAATATTGTGGCTTTGGCCTCATATCTAGTGTGAATATTGTGGCTTTGACCTCATATCTAGTGTGAATATTTGGCTTTGGCCTCGTATCTAGTGTGAATATTGTGGCTTTGCCCTCATATCTAGTGTGCATATTGTGGCTTTGCCCTCATATCTAGTGTGAATATTGTGGCTTTGCCCTCATATCTAGTGTGATATTGTGGCTTTGCCCTCAAATCTTGTGTCAATATTGAAGCTTTGACCTCATATCTAGTGTGAATATTGTGGCTTTGGCCTCATATCTAGTGTGAATATCATAGCTTTGCCCTCATGTCAAGTGTGAATATGGTGGCTTTGCCCTCATATCTAGTGTGAATATTGTGTCTTTGCCCTCATATCTAGTGTGAATATTTGAGCTTTGACCTCATATCTAGTGTGATATTGTGGCTTTGCCCTCATATCTAGTGTGAATATTTGGCTTTGCCCTCATAGCTATCGTGATATTGTGGCTTTGCCCTCAAATCTTGTGTCAATATTGTAGCTTTGGCCTCATATCTAGTGTGAATATTTGTGCTTTGGCCTCATATCTAGTGTGAATATTGTAGCTTTGGCCTCATATCTAGTGTGAATATTGTGGCTTTGACCTCATATCTAGTGTGAATATTGTGGCAATGCCCTCATATCTAGTGTGAATATTGTGGCTTTGCCCTCATATCTAGTGTGAATATTTGGCTTTGGCCTCGTATCTAGTGTGAATATTGTGGCTTTGAACTCATATCTAGTGTGAATATTGTGGCTTTGCCCTCATATCTAGTGTGAATATTGTGGCTTTGAACCTCATATCTAGTGTGAATATTGTGGCTTTGCCCTCATATCTAGTGTGAATATTTGGCTTTGGACTCATATCTAGTGTGAATATCATAGCTTTGCCCTCATGTCAAGTGTGAATATGGTGGCTTTGCCCTTCATATCTAGTGTGAATATTGTGTCTTTGCCCTCATATCTAGTGTGAATATTGTAGCTTTGCCCTCAAATCTTGTGTCAATATTGTAGCTTTGGCCTCATATCTAGTGTGAATATTTGTGCTTTGGCCTCATATCTAGTGTGAATATTGTGGCTTTGACCTCATATCTAGTGTGAATATTGTGGCTTTGACCTCATATCTAGTGTGAATATTGTGGCTTTGCCCTCATATCTAGTGTGAATATTGTGGCTTTGCCCTCATATCTAGTGTGAATATTTGGCTTTGGCCTCGTATCTAGTGTGAATATTGTGGCTTTGGCCTCATATCTAGTGTGAATATTGTGGCTTTTACCTCATATCTAGTGTGAATATTGTGGCAATGCCCTCATATCTAGTGTGAATATTGTGGCTTTGCCCTCATATCTAGTGTGAATATTTGGCTTTGGCCTCGTATCTAGTGTGAATATTGTGGCTTTGGCCTCATATCTAGTGTGAATATTGTGGCTTTGAACTCATATCTAGTGTGAATATTGTGGCTTTGCCCTCATCTAGTGTGAATATCTTTGAACCTCATATCTAGTGTGAATATTGTGGCTTTGCCCTCATATCTAGTGTGAATATTTGGCTTTGGCCTCATATCTAGTGTGAATATCATAGCTTTGCCCTCATGTCAAGTGTGAATATTGTGTCTTTGCCCTCATATCTAGTGTGAATATTGTAGCTTTGCCCTCATATCTATCGTGATATTGTGGCTTTGCCCTCAAATCTTGTGTCAATATTGTAGCTTTGGCCTCATATCTAGTGTGAATATTTGTGCTTTGGCCTCATATCTAGTGTGAATATTGTGGCTTTGACCTCATATCTAGTGTGAATATTGTGGCTTTGACCTCATATCTAGTGTGAATATTGTGGCTCTGCCCTCATATCTAGTGTGCATATTGTGGCTTTGCCCTCATATCTAGTGTGAATATTGTGGCTTTGCCCTCATATCTAGTGTGATATTGTGGCTTTGCCCTCAAATCTTGTGTCAATATTGTAGCTTTGACCTCATATCTAGTGTGAATATTGTGGCTTTGGCCTCATATCTAGTGTGAATATCATAGCTTTGCCCTCATGTCAAGTGTGAATATGGTGGCTTTGCCCTCATATCTATCGTGATATTGTGGCTTTGCCCTCAAATCTTGTGTCAATATTGTAGCTTTGGCCTCATATCTAGTGTGAATATTTGTGCTTTGGCCTCATATCTAGTGTGAATATTGTAGCTTTGGCCTCATATCTAGTGTGAATATTGTGGCTTTGACCTCATATCTAGTGTGAATATTGTGGCTTTGCCCTCATATCTAGTGTGAATATTGTGGCTTTGCCCTCATATCTAGTGTGAATATTTGGCTTTGGCCTCGTATCTAGTGTGAATATTGTGGCTTTGGCCTCATATCTAGTGTGAATATTGTGGCTTTGAACTCATATCTAGTGTGAATATTGTGGCTTTGCCCTCATATCTAGTGTGAATATTGTGGCTTTGAACCTCATATCTAGTGTGAATATTGTGGCTTTGCCCTCATATCTAGTGTGAATATTTGGCTTTGGCCTCGTATCTAGTGTGAATATCGTGGCTTTGCCCTCATATCTAGTGTGAATATTGTGGCTTTGACCTCATATCTAGTGTGAATATTGTGGCTTTGCACTCATATCTAGTGCGAATATTGTGGCTTTGCCCTCATATCTAGTGTGAATATTGTGGCTTTGCCCTCATATCTAGTGTGAATATTGTGGCTTTGGCCTCATATCTAGTGTGAATATTTGGCTTTGGCCTCATATCTAGTGTGAATATTGTGGCTTTGCCCTCATATCTAGTGTGAATATTGTGGCTTTGGCCTCATATCTAGTGTGATATTGTGGCTTTGCCCTCATATCTATCGTGATATTGTGGCTTTGCCCTCAAATCTTGTGTCAATATTGTAGCTTTGGCCTCATATCTAGTGTGAATATTTGTGCTTTGGCCTCATATCTAGTGTGAATATTGTAGCTTTGGCCTCATATCTAGTGTGAATATTGTGGCTTTGACCTCATATCTAGTGTGAATATTGTGGCTTTGCCCTCATATCTAGTGTGAATATTTGGCTTTGGCCTCGTATCTAGTGTGAATATTGTGGCTTTGGCCTCATATCTAGTGTGAATATTGTGGCTTTGAACTCATATCTAGTGTGAATATTGTGGCTTTGCCCTCATATCTAGTGTGAATATTGTGGCTTTGAACCTCATATCTAGTGTGAATATTGTGGCTTTGCCCTCATATCTAGTGTGAATATTTGGCTTTGGCCTCATATCTAGTGTGAATATCATAGCTTTGCCCTCATGTCAAGTGTGAATATGGTGGCTTTGCCCTCATATCTAGTGTGAATATTGTGTCTTTGCCCTCATATCTAGTGTGAATATTGTAGCTTTGCCCTCATATCTATCGTGATATTGTGGCTTTGCCCTCAAATCTTGTGTCAATATTGTATCTTTGGCCTCATATCTAGTGTGAATATTTGTGCTTTGGCCTCATATCTAGTGTGAATATTGTGGCTTTGACCTCATATCTAGTGTGAATATTGTGGCTTTGGCCTCATATCTAGTGTGATATTGTGGCTTTGCCCTCATATCTATCGTGATATTGTGGCTTTGCCCTCAAATCTTGTGTCAATATTGTAGCTTTGGCCTCATATCTAGTGTGAATATTTGTGCTTTGGCCTCATATCTAGTGTGAATATTGTAGCTTTGGCCTCATATCTAGTGTGAATATTGTGGCTTTGACCTCATATCTAGTGTGAATATTGTGGCTTTGCCCTCATATCTAGTGTGAATATTTGGCTTTGGCCTCGTATCTAGTGTGAATATTGTGGCTTTGGCCTCATATCTAGTGTGAATATTGTGGCTTTGAACTCATATCTAGTGTGAATATTGTGGCTTTGCCCTCATATCTAGTGTGAATATTGTGGCTTTGAACCTCATATCTAGTGTGAATATTGTGGCTTTGCCCTCATATCTAGTGTGAATATTTGGCTTTGGCCTCATATCTAGTGTGAATATCATAGCTTTGCCCTCATGTCAAGTGTGAATATGGTGGCTTTGCCCTCATATCTAGTGTGAATATTGTGTCTTTGCCCTCATATCTAGTGTGAATATTGTAGCTTTGCCCTCATATCTATCGTGATATTGTGGCTTTGCCCTCAAATCTTGTGTCAATATTGTAGCTTTGGCCTCATATCTAGTGTGAATATTTGTGCTTTGGCCTCATATCTAGTGTGAATATTGTGGCTTTGACCTCATATCTAGTGTGAATATTGTGGCTTTGACCTCATATCTAGTGTGAATATTGTGGCTTTGCCCTCATATCTAGTGTGAATATTGTGGCTTTGCCCTCATATCTAGTGTGAATATTTGGCTTTGGCCTCGTATCTAGTGTGAATATTGTGGATTTGGCCTCATATCTAGTGTGAATATTGTGGCTTTGACCTCATATCTAGTGTGAATATTTGGCTTGGCCTCGTATCTAGTGTGAATATTGTGGCTTTGCCCTCATATCTAGTGTGCATATTGTGGCTTTGCCCTCATATCTAGTGTGAATATTGTGGCTTTGCCCTCATATCTAGTGTGATATTGTGGCTTTGCCCTCAAATCTTGTGTCAATATTGTAGCTTTGACCTCATATCTAGTGTTAATATTGTGGCTTTGGCCTCATATCTAGTGTGAATATCATAGCTTTGCCCTCATGTCAAGTGTGAATATGGTGGCTTTGCCCTCATATCTATCGTGATATTGTGGCTTTGCCCTCAAATCTTGTGTCAATATTGTAGCTTTGGCCTCATATCTAGTGTGAATATTTGTGCTTTGGCCTCATATCTAGTGTGAATATTGTAGCTTTGGCCTCATATCTAGTGTGAATATTGTGGCTTTGACCTCATATCTAGTGTGAATATTGTGGCTTTGCCCTCATATCTAGTGTGAATATTGTGGCTTTGCCCTCATATCTAGTGTGAATATTTGGCTTTGGCCTCGTATCTAGTGTGAATATTGTGGCTTTGGCCTCATATCTAGTGTGAATATTGTGGCTTTGAACTCATATCTAGTGTGAATATTGTGGCTTTGCCCTCATATCTAGTGTGAATATTGTGGCTTTGAACCTCATATCTAGTGTGAATATTGTGGCTTTGCCCTCATATCTAGTGTGAATATTTGGCTTTGGCCTCGTATCTAGTGTGAATATCGTGGCTTTGCCCTCATATCTAGTGTGAATATTGTGGCTTTGACCTCATATCTAGTGTGAATATTGTGGCTTTGCACTCATATCTAGTGTGAATATTGTGGCTTTGCCCTCATATCTAGTGTGAATATTGTGGCTTTGCCCTCATATCTAGTGTGAATATTGTGGCTTTGGCCTCATATCTAGTGTGAATATTTGGCTTTGGCCTCATATCTAGTGTGAATATTGTGGCTTTGCCCTCATATCTAGTGTGAATATTGTGGCTTTGGCCTCATATCTAGTGTGATATTGTGGCTTTGCCCTCATATCTAGTGTGAATATTTGGCTTTACCCTCATATCTATCGTGATATTGTGGCTTTGCCCTCAAATCTTGTGTCAATATTGTAGCTTTGGCCTCAGTGTGAATATTTGTGCTTTGGCCTCATATCTAGTGTGAATATTGTAGCTTTGGCCTCATGTCAAGTGTGAATATGGTGGCTTTGCCCTCATATCTAGTGTGATATTGTGGCTTTGCCCTCATATCTCTAGTGATATTGTTTCTTTACCCTCATATCTAGTGTGAATATTGTAGCTTTGCCCTCATATCTAGTGTGAATATTGTGGCTTTGCCCTCATATCTAGTGTGAATATTTGGCTTTGGCCTCGTATCTAGTGTGAATATTGTGGATTTGGCCTCATATCTAGTGTGAATATTGTGGCTTTGACCTCATATCTAGTGTGAATATTTGGCTTTGGCCTCGTATCTAGTGTGAATATTGTGGCTTTGCCCTCATATCTAGTGTGCATATTGTGGCTTTGCCCTCATATCTAGTGTGAATATTGTGGCTTTGCCCTCATATCTAGTGTGATATTGTGGCTTTGCCCTCAAATCTTGTGTCAATATTGTAGCTTTGACCTCATATCTAGTGTGAATATTGTGGCTTTGGCCTCATATCTAGTGTGAATATCATAGCTTTGCCCTCATGTCAAGTGTGAATATGGTGGCTTTGCCCTCATATCTATCGTGATATTGTGGCTTTGCCCTCAAATCTTGTGTCAATATTGTAGCTTTGGCCTCATATCTAGTGTGAATATTTGTGCTTTGGCCTCATATCTAGTGTGAATATTGTAGCTTTGGCCTCATATCTAGTGTGAATATTGTGGCTTTGACCTCATATCTAGTGTGAATATTGTGGCTTTGCCCTCATATCTAGTGTGAATATTGTGGCTTTGCCCTCATATCTAGTGTGAATATTTGGCTTTGGCCTCGTATCTAGTGTGAATATTGTGGCTTTGGCCCTCATATCTAGTGTGAATATTGTGGCTTTGAACTCATATCTAGTGTGAATATTGTGGCTTTGCCCTCATATCTAGTGTGAATATTGTGGCTTTGAACCTCATATCTAGTGTGAATATTGTGGCTTTGCCTCATATCTAGTGTGAATATTTGGCTTTGGCCTCGTTCTAGTGTGAATATCGTGGCTTTGCCCTCATATCTAGTGTGAATATTGTGGCTTTGACCCTCATATCTAGTGTGAATATTGTGGCTTTGCACTCATATCTAGTGCGAATATTGTGGCTTTGCCCTCATATCTAGTGTGAATATTGTGGCTTTGCCTCATATCTAGTGTGAATATTGTGGCTTTGGCCTCATATCTAGTGTGAATATTTGGCTTTGGCCTCATATCTAGTGTGAATATTGTGGCTTTGCCCTCATATCTAGTGTGAATATTGTGGCTTTGGCCTCATATCTAGTGTGATATTGTGGCTTTGCCCTCATATCTATCGTGATATTGTGGCTTTGCCTCAAATCTTGTGTCAATATTGTAGCTTTGGCCTCATATCTAGTGTGAATATTTGTGCTTTGGCCTCATATCTAGTGTGAATATTGTAGCTTTACCTTTATATCTAGTGTGAATATTGTGGCTTTGACCTCATATCTAGTGTGAATATTGTGGCTTTGCCCTCATATCTAGTGTGAATATTTGTCTTTGGCCTCGTATCTAGTGTGAATATTGTGGCTTTGGCCTCATATCTAGTGTGAATATTGTGGCTTTGAACTCATATCTAGTGTGAATATTGTGGCTTTGCCCTCATATCTAGTGTGAATATTGTGGCTTTGAACCTCATATCTAGTGTGAATATTGTGGCTTTGCCCTCATATCTAGTGTGAATATTTGGCTTTGGCCTCATATCTAGTGTGAATATCATAGCTTTGCCCTCATGTCAAGTGTGAATATGGTGGCTTTGCCCTCATATCTAGTGTGAATATTGTGTCTTTGCCCTCATATCTAGTGTGAATATTGTAGCTTTGCCCTCATATCTATCGTGATATTGTGGCTTTGCCCTCAAATCTTGTGTCAATATTGTAGCTTTGGCCTCATATCTAGTGTGAATATTTGTGCTTTGGCCTCATATCTAGTGTGAATATTGTGGCTTTGACCTCATATCTAGTGTGAATATTGTGGCTTTGGCCTCATATCTAGTGTGATATTGTGGCTTTGCCCTCATATCTATCGTGATATTGTGGCTTTGCCTCAAATCTTGTGTCAATATTGTAGCTTTGGCCTCATATCTAGTGTGAATATTTGTGCTTGGCCTCATATCTAGTGTGAATATTGTAGCTTTGGCCTCATATCTAGTGTGAATATTGTGGCTTTGACCTCATATCTAGTGTGAATATTGTGGCTTTGCCTCATATCTAGTGTGAATATTTGGCTTTGGCCTCGTATCTAGTGTGAATATTGTGGCTTTGGCCTCATATCTAGTGTGAATATTGTGGCTTTGAACTCATATCTAGTGTGAATATTGTGGCTTTGCCCTCATATCTAGTGTGAATATTGTGGCTTTGAACCTCATATCTAGTGTGAATATTGTGGCTTTGCCCTCATATCTAGTGTGAATATTTGGCTTTGGCCTCATATCTAGTGTGAATATCATAGCTTTGCCCTCATGTCAAGTGTGAATATGGTGGCTTTGCCCTCATATCTAGTGTGAATATTGTGTCTTTGCCCTCATATCTAGTGTGAATATTGTAGCTTTGCCCTCATATCTATCGTGATATTGTGGCTTTGCCCTCAAATCTGTGTCAATATTGTAGCTTTGGCCTCATATCTAGTGTGAATATTTGTGCTTTGGCCTCATATCTAGTGTGAATATTGTGGCTTTGACCTCATATCTAGTGTGAATATTGTGGCTTTGACCTCATATCTAGTGTGAATATTGTGGCTTTGCCCTCATATCTAGTGTGAATATTGTGGCTTTGCCCTCATATCTAGTGTGAATATTTGGCTTTGGCCTCGTATCTAGTGTGAATATTGTGGATTTGGCCTCATATCTAGTGTGAATATTGTGGCTTTGACCTCATATCTAGTGTGAATATTTGGCTTTGGCCTCGTATCTAGTGTGAATATTGTGGCTTTGCCCCTCATATCTAGTGTGCATATTGTGGCTTTGCCCTCATATCTAGTGTGAATATTGTGGCTTTGCCCTCATATCTAGTGTGATATTGTGGCTTTGCCTCAAATCTTGTGTCAATATTGTAGCTTTGACCTCATATCTAGTGTTAATATTGTGGCTTTGGCCTCATATCTAGTGTGAATATCATAGCTTTGCCCTCATGTCAAGTGTGAATATGGTGGCTTTGCCCTCATATCTATCGTGATATTGTGGCTTTGCCCTCAAATCTTGTGTCAATATTGTAGCTTTGGCCTCATATCTAGTGTGAATATTTGTGCTTTGGCCTCATATCTAGTGTGAATATTGTAGCTTTGGCCTCATATCTAGTGTGAATATTGTGGCTTTGACCTCATATCTAGTGTGAATATTGTGGCTTTGCCCTCATATCTAGTGTGAATATTGTGGCTTTGCCCTCATATCTAGTGTGAATATTTGGCTTTGGCCTCGTATCTAGTGTGAATATTGTGGCTTTGGCCCTCATATCTAGTGTGAATATTGTGGCTTTGAACTCATATCTAGTGTGAATATTGTGGCTTTGCCCTCATATCTAGTGTGAATATTGTGGCTTTGAACCTCATATCTAGTGTGAATATTGTGGCTTTGCCCTCATATCTAGTGTGAATATTTGGCTTTGGCCTCGTATCTAGTGTGAATATCGTGGCTTTGCCCTCATATCTAGTGTGAATATTGTGGCTTTGACCTCATATCTAGTGTGAATATTGTGGCTTTGCACTCATATCTAGTGTGAATATTGTGGCTTTGCCCTCATATCTAGTGTGAATATTGTGGCTTTGCCCTCATATCTAGTGTGAATATTGTGGCTTTGGCCTCATATCTAGTGTGAATATTTGGCTTTGGCCTCATATCTAGTGTGAATATTGTGGCTTTGCCCTCATATCTAGTGTGAATATTGTGGCTTTGGCCTCATATCTAGTGTGATATTGTGGCTTTGCCCTCATATCTAGTGTGAATATTTGGCTTTACCCTCATATCTATCGTGATATTGTGGCTTTGCCCTCAAATCTTGTGTCAATATTGTAGCTTTGGCCTCATATCTAGTGTGAATATTTGTGCTTTGGCCTCATATCTAGTGTGAATATTGTAGCTTTGGCCTCATGTCAAGTGTGAATATGGTGGCTTTGCCCTCATATCTAGTGTGATATTGTGGCTTTGCCCTCATATCTCTAGTGATATTGTTTCTTTACCCTCATATCTAGTGTGAATATTGTAGCTTTGCCCTCATATCTAGTGTGAATATTGTGGCTTTGCCCTCATATCTAGTGTGAATATTTGGCTTTGGCCTCGTATCTAGTGTGAATATTGTGGATTTGGCCTCATATCTAGTGTGAATATTGTGGCTTTGACCTCATATCTAGTGTGAATATTTGGCTTTGGCCTCGTATCTAGTGTGAATATTGTGGCTTTGCCCTCATATCTAGTGTGCATATTGTGGCTTTGCCCTCATATCTAGTGTGAATATTGTGGCTTTGCCTCATATCTAGTGTGATATTGTGGCTTTGCCCTCAAATCTTGTGTCAATATTGTAGCTTTGACCTCATATCTAGTGTGAATATTGTGGCTTTGGCCTCATATCTAGTGTGAATATCATAGCTTTGCCCTCATGTCAAGTGTGAATATGGTGGCTTTGCCCTCATATCTATCGTGATATTGTGGCTTTGCCCTCAAATCTTGTGTCAATATTGTAGCTTTGGCCTCATATCTAGTGTGAATATTTGTGCTTTGGCCTCATATCTAGTGTGAATATTGTAGCTTTGGCCTCATATCTAGTGTGAATATTGTGGCTTTGACCTCATATCTAGTGTGAATATTGTGGCTTTGCCCTCATATCTAGTGTGAATATTTGGCTTTGGCCTCGTATCTAGTGTGAATATTTGGCTGGCTTTGGCCTCATATCTAGTGTGAATATTGTGGCTTTGAACTCATATCTAGTGTGAATATTGTGGCTTTGCCCTCATATCTAGTGTGAATATTGTGGCTTTGAACCTCATATCTAGTGTGAATATTGTGGCTTTGCCCTCATATCTAGTGTGAATATTTGGCTTGGCCTCGTATCTAGTGTGAATATCGTGGCTTTGCCCTCATATCTAGTGTGAATATTGTGGCTTTGACCTCATATCTAGTGTGAATATTGTGGCTTTGCACTCATATCTAGTGTAATATTGTGGATTTGCCCTCATATCTAGTGTGAATATTGTGGCTGCCCTCATATCTAGTGTGAATATTGTGGCTTTGGCCTCATATCTAGTGTGAATATTTGGCTTTTGGCCTTCATATTAGTGTGAATATTGGGTCTTTTGCCCTCATATCTAGTGTGAATATTGTGGTCTACTTCATATCTAGTTTGATATTGTGGCTTTGCTCACTATATCTAGTGTAAGAATATTTGGCTTTACCTTCATATCTATCGTGATATTGTGGCTTTGCCCTCAAATCTTGTGTCAATATTGTAGCTTTACCTATATCTAGTGTGAATATTTATGCTTTGGCCTCATATCTAGTGTGAATATTGTAGCTTTGGCCTCA